>NC_056737.1:1846115524-1846298024 GCF_019279795.1 Protopterus annectens
TTGTCCTGTGTAGGTTGTTGGCTTTCTGGAGAAACTTTGAGATCAGGGGGAAGGGAGGAAATGTGTACAGGAGACCCGGGGGCCAATCGTGAATCAGTGCGTCCCTGGGGACTTCCCTGGAGGGGTAATAGGGCAAAGTAGCTCCTGCATTTGGCGTTCATTGGAGACGCAAACAGATCGCAGGAAGGCTGGCCCCACGCGAAAAATCTTTTCGCAACTGACTGTTTAAGGGACCACTCGTGGGGAAACAGTATGGCTCTGCTCAGCCTGTCGGCTATGACGTTGGATGACCCGGGATGTGCGTTGCTATCAGAAAGCGACCCGTGGACTCCGCCCATTGCCAGATTCTCATGGCCTCTCTGCATAGCTGATAGGACTTGGTTCCCCCTTGCTTGTTTATGTACCAGACTACAGACATGTTGTCCGTCTGAACTGCAATAGTTCCCAGAGGAAGAAGGGGAGCAAAGTGTTGCAACGCTAGGAACACTGCCCTCAACTCTAGAACATTGATGTGCAGATTGTACTCTAAATTGGTCCATTCGCCTTGGACTGTCTGTCCCTGAAAGATGCCCCCCCACCCTATCAGGGAAGCGTCCGTGGTCACCGTAGCTGTCGGAGCGGGTAGCACAAATGGTCTCCCCTTGGAAAGGTTGCAAGTCTGAAGCCACCAGTCTAGGTGTGATTTGCACGTGTTCGTTATAAGAATCTCGTGTGTCAGAGGTAGTTGTTGGAACGACCATTGTGCGAACAGTAGCCACTGTAGGACTCTCATGTGCAGTCTTCCCAAGGGTATTGCAATAAGAGAAGCTGACATGAGTCCCAAAACCTTCAGTACCAGTTTTGCTGGGGATTTCCTGGACAAAAGAAGAAGACGTATGTGAGTCTGAAGTGAAAGTATCCTTTCTGGATGAAGTCTTAGAATTAACTGATGTGTATCTAATTCCGCTCCTATGAATAAGATACGCTGTGATGGCTGTAGTAAGGATTTTCCGAAGTTTACGGAAATTCTGAGGTGAACACACAGTTGAAGAGTGTAGTCTCTGGCCTGTACTAGTTGACGCTGGGTGGTGGCAGAAAGGAGCCAGTCGTCCAGATACGGAAACACCTGGAATCCTAGGCGTCTCAAGTGAGACGCTACCACTGCCATGCATTTGGTGAAGACCCTGGGGGCTGAGGTCAGACCAAAGGGCAGGGCTCGAAACTGAAAATGACTGGCACCCAGCCGGAAGCGCAAATGATCTCTGGATGCCCTGGCCATTTTGATGTGGTAGTATGCATCCTTCAGATCTATTGAGCACATCCAGTCGTCCTTCTGTAAGAATGGAAGGATCGATTGAAGCGTGACCATTCGGAACTTTTCTTTCTTGACGAAGGTATTGAGGTCGCTTAGGTCCAGAATGGGCCTCCAGTCCCCTGTTTTCTTTGGAACTAAAAAGAACCTTGAGTAAGTTCCGAATCCTCTTTGGTCCGCTGGGACTGGTTGGATGACTCTTTTTCTAGCAGCTTTGAAATTTCTATAGCTGCTGGCTCTCGCAGATGGGGCGGCACATCTGGGAGTCTTTTCTTTGGAATGGGATAGGATAGAAATGGTATATTGTAACCTCTGGTAACCACGCTTTTTACCCACTTGTCTGTAGTTATGTTTTGCCAGGCCTGAGGGTATAAAGCTAGCGACCCGACTGCCTCCAGAGCAGGACAGTCGGGCCTCCTCTCAGGAGTGCTGGAAAGGTTTACCAGGAGTGTATCCCTGTCACCTTGATTCTGCGGACCCCTCTGCCGCCAGGGCGGCATCTTCCACCTCTGCCCCTCCTCTGCCTCTAGAAGGGCATCACCCTGTGTGCCTGGGAAAGATCCTTGGGGTTTTCGAAACCACATTTTCCACCACGTTGCCCTTTGGGGTACGGTCTGGATGGGGTGGAAAAGCGGACTCCGACAGCAGACAGAGTCTTTCCCTCCTGCTCACACCGGGTAAGGGTCTCCTTTACTTTGGGGCCAAAAGAGTGGCACCGTCAAATGGCGCGTTAGTAAAGGCAGACTTGAAGGCTTCCGCGAATGAACATAAGCGCATCCAGGATTGTCTGAAGAGCAATCGCTGAAGCTGCTGCCCTACTCGAACCTTCGCCGCGTAAGAGATCAGCCTCATGGACGAGTTCACAATGGATGTAAGGGTATTAAGTTGCGCTGTCACTTTCTCTGAGCCAGCAGCATCTGTAGTACCCTGGAGGGTATCTCCCAACTCTTTGACTAGATCCCTCTGTAGTCGTGTAAAGTGGGTCAAGTAGTTCAGGGATCGCATGGAAAAAGCCGCTGAACTAAAAATGCGCTTCCCATACCTGTCCATAGTCCTAGAATCTTTATTAGGGGGATGGACAGATGAGGAAGATTCCGACATCTCCTTTTTCTTGGCCGCTGCCACCACCATAGCGTCCACTGGAACTCCTTTTGTTAAGTATGTCTTGTCCTGGGGTGCAGTGATATACTTATTAGGCTTCCTAGGGACTGGTTCCACTGTGTCAGGAGCCTCCCACGCCCTTCGAGCAATAAGTTCCATTAATTCATCGAAGGGCGGAGTAACCCAGGAGGAGGAAGGGCGAGCACCAAATGCCTTCAGCAATACTGACTCATCCTCAGAAGGGGGAAGGGACTGCCAGTCACCTCTCTGTTTCAGGATCTCCAAAATGTCAGAAAAAGAGACATCTTCTGAAGGTGACTTAGGGGACCCTTCTGACTCATCCAAGTCAGTATCGGATGTTAAAGATTCTTGTGGAGAATCTAAGTGTCTCCTCTTACACAATCTTTTCCTAGGGACTTCTTCGTGGGGAGCATCCGAAGAAGCCTCCGAGGAAGAGGGGGCACCCTCCAGGGGAGGCTGAGACACCGGTGCTCGACGCTTGGATGTAGCCGTGGGTGCAGAGGAGGATAACGACCCTTTATGGGGAGGAGAGGTTGCTTCTACTGATGTGGTTGTCTGGGTAGACAACACCTTCCTCATGAGATCGAAGGCCCCCGGGTCCCGAGTCGAAGAATCTCCCGGTTCAAGAAATGGGAAGAATCCCGAGACAGGCACGAAGGCATCGACCCTGAGGACGGAGCCGAATCGATCCGCCGAGGCCCGAGGGAAGAGTCGGAACCGAAACGTCGGTTCGACTCTCGGCCCCGGAACCAAGGACAGATCGCCGGCTCCGAGACTCGTACCGGATCCGACGGAGTCGAGGTGAGAGGAACAGACCGAGAAAAGGACGGTTCTGGACCCGAGGGCTCCACAATCAGTAAATCAACCTCTTCCGGCTCCAAAGACTGGACAGGTCTCGGAGGAGGAATGGATGGAGACAATGGGAGGCCTTCAAGTTTCAACACCAACTGGGTGGAAACCGAAATAAGTTTGGATAGGGCCGAATGCTCCAATAACTTCTGCACCACACGATCCACATCGACATCGGAGAGCTTAGAAGAAGAACGGGTCGAAGGAACCGAAGACGGAGCCGACCTCAATAGTGTCGAGGGAGGGAGCTCCATCACCGGTTCCATGACTCGAGGCTCGGGAACTGACAACAGTTGAACACTCGGCCCCGAAGTCTGTGGAACCGGTGATCTAACTTTACTCGAAGATCTCGGAGCCGATGACTTGGGCTCCGACGTCTTCGATTCCTTCGAGGATTTGGATGCCTGGTCTGAAGCATCCAGAGCCTCCTGAAAGGAAGGCTTTAATAACCCCCTGTCCATGAGTTTCCTGCGCCTATCTGTCATGACCCTCCCACTAAAAGAGTGACAAATTGAACAGTCCTCTTGTAAGTGGAGAGGGCCAAGGCAGTAGACACAGAAACTATGGCTGTCAGTAACTGACATTTTTTGGCCAGACTGGCAACGTTTAAAACCTGATTTAATTTTCTCAGACATCTTGAAGAAAAAACAGGTAAGAGAAAAAAGGTCAAGTCCAGTAGAGAGACAAATCCAGTAAAAAAGGTCGAATCCGATATATAAGTCAGTCCGGTTGTCAAAATCGAGTAAGGGGTGGAAGGCCCCGAAAAACTCTCACAAGTTAAATAATTATTTATTTATTTATTTTGTAGAGGCCGAAAAAAAAGCCAAGATACAGGCAAAAAAACACCTTTACAATAAAAAAAGACACATAAGCAAAAAAAAAACAAAATGTTACAAAGGTAAGCAAGAGTAATAATAAAAAGTAAAAGAGAAAAAACAGAGACAGACTATACACTGTAATAAATAAACTTTAACGGTACCGAGTATTTCTACCTACCACACACACATACACTATGTCACCAAATAGTAGTTTTAGAATAATTTTTTTCTCAAAAATAACAACAATAAAAGTTATTTCTTATCTGAAGTTGCTTGAGCTAGATCCCAGTGATGCGAACGCAGCAGAGGCAAACTAGATCTGAGGTAAAGGCAGAGGGGGATTGTGGGTATTAGGTTGTCTCGAGCTTCTTCTCGATGCAGAGCTTGCAAGCAGCCGACACGAACCCATGTGTAAGAACAAACGGCGAGATTGAACACTATCACATTAGGTTTTTCTAGTTGTGGATTTGTGCGATGAGATAATAATTTCCAGCACAGAGGAGGAAATATTAGGAAGCCTGGCTAAGGTTGGAAGTGGAGCAACCAAGCTGTGAGCTGGAGTGTTTGAAGGGATCGATGCAGTCTGCCCGATTGATAAATCAGTAGATCTGGAATAGGATCCAGAATCCAAGGCTGCTCGAGAAGGTAATGATGCAGGAATGGGAACCATATCTGTCGAGGCCAGTAAGGGGCAATGAGGATCATTCTGCAACCCAATGCAGTTGCTCTCTGTATGAGTTTGGGTATTAGAGGAAACGGAGGGAAAGCGTAGAGAAGTCCCTGAGGCCAATAGTGGACTACAGCATCTCTGGGGGAGTGGCCGGGAAGTGGAAGAAGGGAGAAGAAATTGCTGCACTTGCTGTTGAAAGGTGTGGCGAACAGGTCGCAGCAAGGCTGCCCCCATTTGCGAAAGATTTGTTCCGCAATTACCTGATTCAGAGACCACTCGTGAGGCATGAGAATTGCTCTGCTGAGCCTGTCTGCGATGACAATGGAACTCCCAGGGATGTGCGTTGCAATCAAAAAGTGTTGGGAAGAGATCGCCCACTGCCAGAGGCTGAGTGCTTCTCGACATAGAGGATAGGACCTGGTTCCGCCCTGCTTGTTGATGTACCACACCACTGACATATTGTCCATTTGAATTGCAATGGTCCCGGGTGGGAGAGAGTCCTGAAGGGCTTGCAACGTTAAAAGCATGGCTCTCATCTCCAAGACATTTATATGCAAATGGTACTCGTGAGGCTGCCAGGTGCCTTGGACTGTCCTGACCTGATAATGCCCTCCCCACCCTATCAGGGAGGCGTCCGTGGTCACTGTGGCGACTGGAGGGGATAGCATGAATGGTCTGCCCTGGGACACTGATGGGGAGACCATCCACCAAACGAGGTGCTTCTTGCATGCTTCTGTGATCATAATCTTGTGAGATATGGGAAGCTGTTGGAAGGACCACTGTGTGAATAGAAGCCACTGGAGGATTCTCATGTGAAAGCGGGCCAGGGGAACAAGAAGAATTGCTGATGCCATGGAACCCAGTGTTCGGAGGACAAACCTGAATCGTTCTGCATGTTAATAACATCTGTACTTGTTGGTGAATTAGTGATACCCTGTCTGGTGGAAGGTTCGCAAACATGTTCCTGGTATTTAGATTTGCGCCTATATAAGTGATATGCTGACAGGGCAACAATGCAGATTTTTCGAAATTTATTGTGATACTTAGCCTGGAACAAGTTTTGATAGTGTAGTCTCTGGCTTGCAGGAAGTGATGCCTGGTGGAAACAGTGAGGAGCCAGTCGTCTAGATATGGAAACATCTGGAATCCCTGATGCCTCAGGTGAGCCGTAACCACTGCCATGCATTTGGTGAACACCCTGGCGGCTAAGGTGAGACCAAAGGGCAGAGCTCTGAATTGATAGTGACTGGACCCCAGCCGGAGGTGAAGGAATCTTCTCGAGCGCCTGTGCATTTTGATATGGTAAAAATCACACAAAAACTGAAAACTAAGAAAACAACAAAGGATCCAACGCTGCAGTGAACAATCCAAACAGAAATATATGCCACAGGACAGTACTTTAATCGAAATAAAATGAAGCGCTTTTCGTCTGCTAAAATAAGCAGACTTCTTCAGACAATACTTCACAGTACACCAACTGCCTTTATAGTAATCAAATCCAAATTAACTTAATAATTACACCAATTAATCTATTAAGTACATAAGGAATTTAAAAACAGAACCTAAAAAATCTAAAAAAGCTAAACCCCACTAAGCTAACATGTATCACCTAGACAAATTTGTAATTTCGTTAATATTATTAAAACTACAGACATATATATATATATATATATATATATATATATATATATATATATATATATATATATATATATATATATATACACAAATAGTCTGATGTATTCTGTATTAATATAAATATAAATATAAATACAATAATTCTAAACAGCATTAAGTGATATTAAATAAATAAATTATACATTGACTAAACTAACAAAACATGTGTTCGAAGCTACTCTAGAGAATTTATAAATATTTCAAATGTATATATTATATGAAACAAGAAATAACAAAAATGACCTATCTTAAAAGGCTTCTAAATTTCAGCAAACTGCTGATGGAACAACTTTCATTTAATCCAGGCCATGCATAGGCATTAAGCCTAATTTGCCATCTTAGTTCTAACCCATCTAATAATAAGTTAAGGGGAGCCCCCCTCTTGTTTTCTGGTATTTGATCTATAACAGTAAATTTGAAAACATGGTCTTTAAACATTGTAATATGTTTAGCCAAGGCATTTTCTTGTTTCTCTTTACTAATGGCGTATTGGTGTTCATAAACACGTTTGCGTAATCTACGCTCAGTCTTCCCTACATAGAAACCTGTACATTTTGGCACTGAGCTAAGTAAACGACCATACGGGTGTTACAAGTCGATCTACAACGTATGTCAAAACGTTGATTATTAACTATGAATCTATTAGACTCATGAATATGTTTACACTGATTACAATTTTGACATTTGTACATCCCTGGACTCCTCGCAGGTTCACTCTCTTGTTCCAATAGGGACTTCAGGTTTTTACCTCTCCGAAAGGTTATTCCTGGTTTACTACCTATTTTACTAATGACTACATGGTTATTCCTAAAAATGTCCCAATTCTTCTTGATAATGTCAAAGATGTAGTAACTATTTACATTGTACGTTAAAATTAATCTAGTACTGTTGTCAGGAGTAGGAGAAGGTGCTAATACAGTTCCCTCAACCACTGGCATAGTAGTATTACTAGGCTCTCCATGCATATTTACCCTAAGAATAGGTTAATATGTACCCTTCAGTCTTTTGTTAGTTACCTCATCTATTAGGCTATTAAGTAATACTCTAGGGTACCCTCTATGTAAAAACATATCCATGAGTAAGTTACACTCATTAAGGAAGTCGTCATCTAAGCTCACCATACGAGCAGCCCTAACCAGCTGTCCCTTGACAACTGACCTCTTTTGGTAGCCTGGGTGACTGCTACTGTAATGTAGGAAAGAATTAGAGTGGGTTGGCTTTCTGTAAATACTGGCTACATATTTATTTAACTGGACATTTTTAACCAACCAAATATCCAAATATGCTATAGCACTTCTACTAAAATTTGAAGTAAAAGATAAAAATTTAGTAGAATTATTGAAATAATCAAGGATCAAGTTACTGTCTGATTCGTCCCCTTCAAGTAGAATAAAAATGTCATCCAAGTAACGCGTATAGTATTTAATTTTTTGCATAAGTTCAGGGTTATTGAATACATATTCTCTTTCCCAATGGGCCATTACTATCTTAGCCAAACTGGCCCCGCACGGTGAACCCATAGCCACTCCAGTTTTTTGTATGTAAAAGTTCTCACCCAACATGAAGAATGAACATTTTGATATGGTAGTACGCATCCTGAAGATCTATAGAGCACATCCAATTGTCCTGACCCAGGAAGGGTAGAATGGACTGTAGCGTGACCATCCGAAACTTTGTTCTTTGTACAGATCTGTTTAAACTGCTGAGATCCAGAATGGGTCTCCAGTCCCCTGTCTTTTTTGGCACCAAAAAGAACCTTGAGTAAGTCCCGGATCCGAGTTGGTCTGCCGGGACTTCTTGGATGACTCTTTTGTGTAGCAGCTTTGAAATCTCTACGGCTGCTTGTTCCCTTAGATTGGGTGGAACATCTGGAAGGGACTTGTTTGACGGTAACGGGGGTTGAGCAAAGGGAATGATATGATCGACTGTACCCACTTGTCTTGAGTTAGGTCTTGCCAGGCTTTGGGGTACAGTGAGGGCCTTCCCCTGACTGCCTCCAGAGGTGGGCAGCCGGGCAACCCTTCAAGGATCCTGAAAGGGCTTCTCAGAGAAGGATTCTCTGCTGCCCTGGTTCTGCGGACCCCCTCTGCCAAGAGGGCGGCGTCTATTATTGTTCCCTCCTCTGCCCCTGGAGGGGAACTCACCACGTGTGTCAGGCAAGGCTCCCTGGGATTTCCAGAACCACATCTTTCCACTCTTCTGACCCTTAGGGTATGGTCTAGAAGGAGTGGAAAAACGGACTTCCACAGCAGAGAGAGTCTTGCCTTCTTGTTCACACCTGGTTAGGGTGTCCTTCACCTGTGATCCAAAGAGAGAGGAACCATCAAGGGGGGGTATTGGTGAAAGACGCTCTGAAGGGCTCCGCAAAATTACATAGCCGCATCCATGCATGCCTCCTAAGGGCAACGCCTGTGCCTGCGGCTCTACTCGCACAATCGGCTGCATAAGAAATGAGTCTCATGGAGGAGTTAACAACTGAATTCAAAGTCGCCAGCTGGGAGCCCACCTTAACTTGAGCCCCCTCAGCTGATGGATCTTGGAGGGCATCTCCAAGCTCTTTAAGGAGATCCCTCTGAAGGTGGAATGGATGAAATGGCACAAATAATTTAGAGACCTCATGGAGAAGATCGCTGAAGCAAACATTCGCTTCCCATATCTGTCCATAGTCCTAGACTCCTTGTTAGGGGGATGGACAGATGAGGAAGTTTCTGCCAACTCCTTCTTTGTGGCTGCTGCTACCACCATGGCATCAACAGGTACGCCCTTAGTCAAAAACTGTTTGTCCTGAGGTGCAGTTATAAATTTAGCAGGTCTCCTGGGGGTTGGTTCCACTGTCTCTGGAGCTGACCACACCTTCTGAGCCACCACGGACATAAGTGGGTCGAAAGGCAGAGACACCCAGGAGGTGGAAGGTCGGGAACCAAACGCGTCCAGGAATACCGACTCATCCTCGGAAGGGGCTAGGGTATTCCAGTTCCTCCTCTGCCTAAGCATTTCCAAAATGTCTGAAAAGGAGACATCTTCAGAGGGGGATCTCGGGGACCCTTCCGAATCCTCTAAGTCAGTATCCGATGTGACAGACTCAGGGGAGTCAACATGCTTCCTCTTGCACTTCCTCTTACGAGGTGGCTCCTCTGAGTGATCAGGGGAGGCCTCGGAAGAGGAAGAAACACCCAAGGGGGTGCTCTGGAGCGCTGGTTCCCCACGCTTGGGGTCTGGAGGAGGGGCAGAGGCAGATGCAGGCACCATAGGGGGAGGAGCCGATGGGGTTGACCGTGGGATTGACTCGGGGGCCAGTACACTCCTCATGACCTCGAAGGTGCCCCCGCCCGGACGCAGAGAAGACTTCAGCTCCGAAGAAATCGGAATTCCTCTCTGCACCAAGGGGGATGGCTCCGAGGCTGATGGAGCCAAGCTCACCTGCGCTGAAACTCCGAGGGGGAGAACGGGGTCAGACAAGGGTCCGATGCCACTCACCCCCTCAGAGCCGACGACGGAGCCTCGGTGCCCAGATCCCTCCAAGGACAGTGCCATGAAAGGGATCGGAGCCGACAACGGAACCGAAGGAGAAGGTATCAGAGCTGACGGTTCCACGGGTCGAACCCCAACGAACTCCGGCTCCGAGCTCAAGAGAGGAGTCGGAGGAGGAATCTCTGCAGAAGTGGACAGAGCCGACACCTGACGAGGGGAGCTGGTCAAAATTTTCACTAGGGCCTGCGATTTCAGCAGCCTACTGACCACTCTCTCCAAGTCCTGATCGGAAAGCATAGAGGACCGAGAGGAGTGAAAGGACCTATGACTGTGCACCGATTGGAGCAGAGGTGACAGTGGAGCCGAGTGTATCGACTCCAAAGAGGGAGACCTAGATCTCTTTTGACTCCCAGACGGCTCCGAAGTACCTGTTGGAGCCGATTGGGAGGGAGGCACATCGGCTCCAGCCGGAGCCGAGGTGGATGGTGGAGTTTCACCCAGTGACAGCTCAGAACTGGGAGCTGAAGACTTAGGTGGCTTGGAGGATTTCACAGGCTGAGCCTTGGCCGGTGAATCCTGGGGCTTGAGCAAACCCCGGAGTATTAACTTATTTTTGCGCTCCTGCAGGACTCTTGGGCTAAAAGCATGACAAACCGAACAAGAGTCCTGCAGGTGCACCACGCCCAGACAATAGACACAAGAAGTGTGATCATCTGTCAGAGACATCTTCTGACAGCATGAGTCACACTTCTTGAATCCGGACACTTTAGAGTCCTTGGACATGTTTATATACACACACACCAAGATAAAACACTCACACACACCACAAGAAAAAACAAGTTAGCAGGTATAACTAATTACACTATACAGCTAACACACACTAAATAAGTCTACTACTACTAAAAATGTTTTTTTTTTTTAAACTAGAGAAAGACAAAAAGAGGGTTAGCCTCTAATTTAAATGGCTACCGCAAAGGGAAGGGAGGGGGAAGGGTGGGGAAAACTCTCTAGGTAAAATGAGTTTTCAGTAAAAAAACAGGAGGGATAGATACTATTTAAAGAATCTAGCTAGGGTAATAGTACAATTAAGGAATTAGGTACGTTGGGTTAAATTCTAGTGAAAATAGAAAAATACAAAAAAGTATACGAGCCTGAGGCAGTAAAACAACCTCGCAGTCTGAAGCGGCAAACGAGATCTGGGTAACTAGCGCCAGGCATCATGGTATATAGGGTAGCCTCGAGCCAGTAAACAGCTCTCGAGCTATTGAAGATGGCCGAGTCGGAGCCGAGGATTGGCTCCGAACCCAACCAGCAAGAATGAAGGCGAGATAGACAACTTAACATTGATACTTGTGATCTATTTTTTACTGGCAAAACTAAAAGTAAATATTATAATCTTAGTGCTGAACAAAGACAAGGTGTTACATAAGTTAATGAGAATGGAAAGTATTATAATAAAACAAGCAGATAAGGGTACAAAAACTGTTATTATGGGCACTAACAAGTATACTGAGTGGATGTAGTTATTATTGGATTATTCTGTCACATTTAAATGGATTAATTCAGCAGAAGTAAAATAGGTAATATTTAGAATTAAAGACTTTTTGTATGATTTATTGATGGATAAGTTATAGCAGAATTACAAAGTGTTCTATATGTGGCTAATCCAGTCATTACAGCAATTTATGGTTTACCCAAAATACATAAAAATATTGTGGTACCACCATTGAGAACATTAGTGTTTGGTGGCCAATGGGTAACCACCCACATATCTAAGTTTCTTGAAGAACAGCTTCATCCTTCCTTAATATATAGCAAGAGTCATATAAAAGAAGCAAATGACTTTTTGCTTCCATTATATGAATGGACACAAATAAAGTAATGAACATTGTGTTAGTCACAGTGGGCATAAAGTCTCTGTTCATGGTAATTTCTAATCAATTAGGTATTGAGTTCATGAGAGAATTTCTATGTAAACATAGTAATTTTTCTTCTGAGAAAACACAACTATGCTATTTAATGTTAGATATACTACTCAATAATAACATTTTTGTGTTTAATGAGGAGACATTTCATCAACAGTTGGGGGTAGCTATGAGTACCCCCCACTGTGAACAGTTACGCTAACATGGTTCTCGCTAGATGGGAAGATATCCATGTTTATGGTACTGATACAGAATATTTGAATAGTAATGTAGTAAAAGATTCATGGATGATATCTTTCTTATTTGAGCTGGAAATTTGGATTCATTACATCAGTATGTTGCTATATAACTGCGGTAGTGGTGCTGCGGCAGCGTTGTCGCCTCACAGCAAGACGTTGTCACATTAGATTCTCAGCTAGAGCGTCTTCTGTGTGGAGGCATGCATGAATGAGCGTGCCTTCGTTGAAGGTTGTGCGTCAGGGCTGGTAACTCGGCGCATAAAAATCCACTACCAAACATTAGCGGACCGGAGTTCCACTCTGGTGACCCCTAACCAGGATAAGCCGAAAGAAACAACATCAGTATGTTGCTGATTTACAAGGCACTACAGATTTTTTATGCTTTGATGCTAGCTCGACAGACAAAATTAGCTTTTAGACATTGATGTATCTTTCAGCAATGGTTGTTTTAATATGCACATTTACAAAAAAATGTTTAATTAACACAATATGTTCATTATGATAATATGTATCCTAGATTTATTTATAATAGTGTTGTTCGTAGTCAATTCCTGAGGGCTAGGAGGCTAAATACAGAAGGTGATGGTTTTATGCAAGAGACAGATAGTATGACATCAGACTTTATAACTATACCTGCAGTCCACATCCACTGGGCTGTGGGTCATTTGGTACTGAGCCATCAGGTATGGAGTGAAACGAAAACGTGAATGTGTGCATGAGTGCGTTTATGTGTCTGCGTGTGTGAGTGAATGCATGCATGAAAGTAGAACAGTGTGTGCAGGTGTGTGTGTGTGTGTGTGTGTGTGTGTGTGTGTGTGTGTGTGTGTGTGTGTGTGTGCGTGTGTGTGTGTGTGTGCTTTAAGTCTGCATGTGAGAGTGAATGTGTTCATGAAACCAAAAGTGACTGTGTGTGAGATCGGGAGAGAGTAAGAGCGATGTGTGAGTGAATGCTGGTATGAATGAGGAAGTGACTGTGTGTGTGAGAGATCGGGAGAGTCAGAGCGATGTGTGAGTGAATGCAGGTATGAATGAGGACATGACTGTGTTTGTGAGAAATCAGGAGAGAGAGTGAGAGCGATGTGTAAGTGAATGCAGGTATGAATGAGGAAGTGACTGTGTGTGTGTGTGAGATCGGGAGAGAGTGAGAGAGATGTGCGAGTGAATGCAGGTATGAATAAGGAAGTGACTGTGTGTGTATGTGTGTTTCTATCTGCGTGTGTGAGTTCACTTCCTGGAGTTGTCTGGTATCATCCTTTCACTGGATTTTTATATTTAACAGAAATAATGTTTGTAATTCGCTATACCTTGAATTTGGTATTCTGAAGTGTGCTTTGTATACTGTCTTCCTGAAAGGGTTTTTACAAAAGAAAGCCATAGTGTTTGTTAAATATTGTGTTGTTTTGGAGTTGCTGATTTTTTGGAAGTGTCTAAGTTTTATGATAATGCAGAGACATCTCAGTAAACATGGGTGGCAGGAGCCATTCTCTCTGTGTAGCTTGTTTGTGTCTTTAATTTTCTAGTTATTTTATGTTGTTTATCAGCCGGAGTTGACAGTAGTATCTGGTTAATTCCAAATATATGTGTGGCTATACTGCTTATTTCAGTGTGTCTTTGATGACTTCTATAGTCTGTGGTGCAGTGGTTGTGCATAGGCATGTCTTGCCATGTGAATAAGAAACTTGGCTGAGAAAGAAGATCAACTACCACAGTGAATGCCTCCATTAAATCAGAAGAGACTGTGTGTGTGTGTGTGTGTGTGTGTGTGTGTGTGTGTGTGTGTGTGTGTGTGTGTGTGTGTGTGTGTGTGTGTGTGTGAGTGTGTGAGTGAGTGAGTGATGAGTGAGAGTAACCCCTGGCAGAGGTAGCAGCACCTCTCGACCATACCACTCAACCTCTCACACAATAGATCTGGACAGATCAACCGCTTGGATCAAGAAATCTGGACAAAGCCAAAAATAAAGGGGGGACAAAGGCCCAAAAATAGGGACACTTAAGTACTGCTCTTATAAACTTAGAAAGTAGATAGAAATACAGGTTTTGCATTAGCATGAATTTTCTGAAGGGTATGAAGTATGAAACTGAACTTTTATGACTTGAAACCTCAATGGTCTGCCAGTGATTTGCCAGAAAACAATTTTATGAAAAACAGATCAAAATATGAGGCAAAAATCTGGACAATCTGTGAAAATTTCTACAGTTGAGAGGTATGCTGGGCAGAGCCAAACAGGGACAGATTTTAAATATTGCTGTTATAAACTTAGAAGTCAATAAGGTTACCATTACGTTTATTTACCTCTTAACCATAGTAGATCTGTGTTATGCTGTTAAGCAGAATGTACACTAATTTTGTTTTAGTAATTACTGCCAATTATCTTTTTATTGTACTTTGGAGCTTTTCTCCTCAGGTCTCGGCTGAAAATGGACTAGTCCAGTCAGGCCTCCCCGTTAAATATCAAATAAATAAAAAACACTTGCAGATCACTAAAGCCAATAACTCTGCTGGTGAAGCACTATTCTCTTGCGCCATAGCCAAATTATGGAACTCCCTCCCACCCACAATTACCTCCATACCATCATGCACCCACTTCAAAACTTTACTAAAAGCGCACCTAAAAATATGCTGGCTATGCCCTTGCAATTCCCACTCTAATATCACCCATCCCATCCAACCACTACCTTTCTTTCCACTCCGCTAACTACCTTGATTATAGCAAGCTCAGATGCTCATAAGCCTAGTACTTATTATACAGCATGAACTTCTTATTGTAACATTTGTTAATGTCTGTTATGTACTTCACAGGTAAAGATTCTAGTTGTATACTGATGTACTATGTTCTTCATCTGTAAATATGTTGTAAGTAATTGCTATGTAAATTGTTAATCGCTATGTAATCCAGTGTAACTACTGCCTGTTTATTTTAACTGTGGAGCTTTTCTCCCCAGGCCTCTGCTGAAAATGGACCTACGTCCAGTCAGACACTCCCGGTCAACAAATATAAATAAATAAAAATAAATAAATAAATATTATGCACTTTATTATGTGCACACGATGGCCAGTCCCTGGAAAATTGTCTTACATGAAACCGGTCCTTGGTGCAAAAAACGGTTGGAGACAGCTGACCTACAGGATACAATACAGAGCTGTTAGAAAGGAATAGGAACTATGTTATTTCTAAACATGAAGATTTGGGTGCACCCAACTTCTCCAATGCTAGAAGGAATGCTGGGAGTAATGAGGAAAGGCCTATAGATAAGAGTAAATATCGCACGGGATATGTCACAAAGCACAATGGCAAACAAACTTTATAAAACAGATAGTACAAAAAAATTGGGTTATTTTGAAATCTGACCCAAATATTAGTGAAATTATTAACATGCAACCACATTTTATTTACAAATAGAAAATAAACTTAAAGCAAAGACTCTGTTACAAAGATCAAATATTTGATTCTCATAAGAATTTTTCCTTTAGTAAACATGGAACTGTTCCCTGCCATAATTGTATCAATTGCTATATATTAGTTCAGATATGGAATTTATACATCCAATAACAAGGAGCCCTTTATATTTAAAGCTTCAGCAAATTGTGTAACAGAAAATGTGATACTCTTTGTGAACTGTGTAAGATGTGAATGTTTTTACATAGGTAAAACTAACCAGAAATTTGGTCCGGATCCGATCTGGTAGGATCCGAAGTAGTAGTAGAAGCTGATTTAGAAAATTCCAGTCTGGAAGAAAGCTCACATGGACCCAGCAAGTCTATCGGATCCAAAGAAGCCAACATAGATCTCGGCACCAACATTCTCAGATCTGACTCTGTAGGAAATTTAGCAGGAGGCTCTGAGGACAGCCTGGAGCATTTATGGTGGCACTTCTTAGCCTCAGAACAGTGCAAGTCTTTTGAGGGGGGGGGGTTGAGTCCCTGGAGAAGATAAAGAAGTGGGCAGATGGCCCTTCAAAATCAGTTTATTTTTCCTTTCTTGGATGGCCTGAGGATTGAAACCCTCACAAATATTGCAAGAGGAATCCAAGTGGGCCGCCCCAAAACAATAACCACACTTATCGTGTGCTTCTGAGTGTGGAATCTTCCTGTCACACTCACAGCACCTTTTGAAACCTGTTGGATTATCCATTCTGTAGAAGAAACGAAAGAAGAAAACTACTAGAAAGTTTTATTTTATTTTTTTTATTTTACTAAGAAAAAGAAGGGCCAAGGTCTGAAGGGATAAGAAAGGTGGAGGAAGAAGCAATCTAACACCCTCACACACTACAAAGGAAAGGGAGGAGAGTATAGAAGAAATATAATAATACATTTATAAAGATTAAGTAACCAGTTAACTGATCGGAGCACTGGAAATTGGGTCTGTATACATTGGCGGCAAACGGGATGGGAGGAGGTTGAGCTAGGAGCAGAGGATAATGGGTATGGAAGGAGCTCGAGTCTGGAAGCTGAAGTCTGTGGAAGGTGGCTGAGTCAGATCCCAGGATCAAATCTGTAACCCATCAGTGAAGCAGAATGAAAACATGTCAGTCGTTTTATAAATCTAGCAGGGGAATACTGATAAGAACAAAGAGCAATGTGTGTCAGTGGGAATGCAGGCTTTGACATGAACTTTAGCATGGCTAACATTAACTTCAGAAGAGATAATATCTGTGGCATCAGCAAATGATATGAGACAACTGTTTCTATCTGGAGGGATAAGCTTCCCTTTTGGAAACTGTACATACATTTGTGCGTCTGCTGTGAGTTAAAACAGTTTGGAGTTTGAAAATGCATTTAGTTATTTGTTTCTCAACATACGTGCCAGAAGCTGTTGAAGACTCGGGGGGGGGGGCAGAGGGGTGAGAGGGGCACTTAGTGATCTGAAAAGGGCAATTTTTATAACTATTTACTACCACAACATAGGTTCACTTGAAGGACATTTTAAGCTTAGCCAATTCCCTTTTGGTGCTTGAATTAACATTTTCTGATTGGTCTTACCTATCCCTTGGCTGATAATTGTATATTAGCCCTAGTGAGAATAACTGTGATCATACCATAGATAATTTGAGGAGACCCACGTAAGGGATGCAGCATTTACGAACTGCCTCTATCCGTTAGTGGCATGAGGGGCAATCCTGGAGCACATTTTTCTATTATCCATCCTTATATCCAAGTTGCATTTGAATATGGACAGATGAGCTTTGTTTTATTTTTATGGATAGTCTGTTCTGGAACACTGGTAGACTCTGTGATGTATATCCTTCTGTCCACAACATTCAGTTTAGATACCTGGACTGAGTATTTCTGATGCCATTGGACTTGGTGATGTTCAATAGGTCCATTTGTATTAGGTTGGAGGATGCCTTGTATGCCAGACATGTCACCTCTAAGCACTCTGTAGGATACTGAGTATAGTAATATATCTTAGAGGTGGTCCATGCAAGACCTACTGTTGAGGACTTGTGTCCTTTTAGTAAGGTATCTCTGAAGGTATTCCAGTTGTTGCATGGAGCTGGACAAATACATGCCAAAGTGGGCATTATACAAAATGATTGACGTAATGAGAGCTTTGTAAAGGGGGACAACAACGTCTCTAGATCTAGTCATCAATTTGTTTATAAGCTGTGTAATATAGAAAGGCTTTCTTATGACCCTGGGCACACGTTGGTCAAAAGTTAAGTCACTGTACACACAAGTTCCCAAATGCCAAACAATTGGGTCAGTTATCAGAGGGCATTGCCATGATTTTGATACCAGTTATTATTTGGGACAAACCTTCCTGCATGATGGTTAAGTCATTTGGGGATTCACTAACTGCTCCTAGCTTGCATCATCTCAAACTAAGCCAGCCAAAGCCTTTGGTATTTCCTTTTACTTTTGAGATGTACATGCCAAACAGAACAAGTCTAAGCACCGAACCCTGGGGGACTCCATTGGTGACTGGTCTCTTCCCCTATTTTGATCGCCTGCATCCTGTGAGCAAGTTGGCAATCCAGCTAGTGATGCAAGTGTTTGCTCCTACATTATTCATCTTTTGTAGTCCACCTGAGTAGGGGATTATGTCAAAAAGCTTGGCCAGGTCAAGGTAATGTGATATGAACTGTTTTACCTTCATCCATTGCTTTGGTAACAACAGTAAAGCTTAAGATTTGCCCATGATTTTGGGCCTTTCATACTTTCCTCTGGGCTGTTTTCAAACACATTTTTAGGACCATGCATACATGTATGCATTCTTTGATTCATCTTTCTGATTGTATTAAATTATATTCCTTGTATAATACAGCACCAGTTGTTAGAATGTGTTTTAAATTTGTAGTTTTGAACAGTCTTCTAGTAAGCGATGAAACAAAATGTATAGACCAATAATGACACAACTACCCATTTCCGAAAAGTTCAACCATACACCTACCATATATTCACTACTATGCAAAATACTCTGAGGGATCCAAGCTAAAAGACATGACAACCAACACTGTGATTAGAGTTATGAAAGGAAATGTTGTCAGATAGCATACCACAGACTGTTATTTCCAGCAATGGCTCACATTTTATGACTGAAATATGAGAGATTTGCTTTGGAATGGGAATAATGTCACATCACAAGAAAGCTAAAATACCAGCGAAGAAATGGTCAGGTTGAGACAGACATCACAACAATAAAAAAGTCTGGTGCATCTTTGCAACACACAAAAGCTTGCATCATGTACTGTTGAAACTTTAGAATACTGCTCTATAGTTAGTAGATACTTTCCCTGCTCACATTTTGATGGGATACAATCTAAGTCACAGTTTTCCTACTTCAACAATGTTACATGAACCACAACAAATGTGCATTAAAGAACAATGGAAACACACCCAGGTGAGGGAATTTTACCAGTGGGCGTTGAACATAAATGTTATTTTGTTACAGATGACCATACTCCAAGCTATAAACATTGTATCTTAATCTGGCATGTTACTGTCAGATAAGACAGTCCAAATCAAGATCTACAATGTTGTTAGAACAAATAAAAATTTTCATTTTAGAGGAATAGAATTGTTTTAATTCTAGCTGTTCTACAGCATATGATACAATAACACAACTAGTCAAATAAACCTAATCAAAAAGGAAAATAAGAAGTTATGTACTCACCATAACGTTCCATCTGAGTAGGTATCTTCATTTGTCTGCAACCTTTGGGATACGGATCCGAGCCGGCAACTTCTACCACAGCATAGATCCGAGCTCCTAGCTCCTCCCTTTACCCATAATCCCCTGCCAACCCTGAGTGACCTCAGATCAAGTTTGCCCCATATAACAACTTGCTACTGTGTCCCGGAAGGGACTCATCTAAGACACTCCTACTTAGAATCATATTGGTCAGGGGGAAGGAGGGTGGGATAGTTGCAAACAAATGAAGATACTCACTCAGATGGAACGTTATGGTGAGTACATAACTTCTTAATCTGAAGTAGGCACTTCATTTGTCAGCAACCTTTGGGACAGAGTCCCCAGCTACCTGAATCTTGGGTGGCCTTCATGGAAGGATATTCCGGTGCACTGCAGAGCCAAAGGACGCCCTACCTCTGGAGACAACATCCAGTTTGTAATGGCTGATAAAAGTATGGAATGAAGCCCAAGTGGCTGCGGAACAAATATCATCCAAGGGAACCCTAGATCTAAAATCAGCCGATGTAGCAACGGCCCTAGTAGAATGAGCGCGGACTCCCTGAGGTGCAGGCCTTCCCGAACTCTGATATGCTAAGAGAATACAACTAGCTATCCATCGTGACAGGGTAACTTTAGAAACCGATTTGCCTAAGTTGGATTTGGCAAAGGAGACAAACAACTGGTCGGATTGTCTATGACCAGCCGTTCGATGAATATAAAAGCACAGTTGTCTGTGCACGTCCAAAGAATGCAGTTTATATTCTCCTTTGTTCTGATAGTTGGGGAAGAACACGGGAAGATTAATAGATTGATTAATGTTTGCTTCAGAAGATACCTTAGGCAGAAAAGACTGATTGATCCTGAGGTAAACTCTATCCTGATGGAAGGCTAAATACGGTGGTTTGACACAGAGAGCCTGAAGTTCAGAGACTCTTTTAGCTGAAGTAATGGCCACCAGAAAGGCCGTTTTCCAAGAGAGGTATTTAAGATCAACCGTGGCCGCCGGCTCGAAAGGGGGGCTTGTCAAGGCCTGTAGAACTAAAGATAAATCCCATGGGGGTACTACCTCCCTGACAGGAGGTCTGAGGAGGAAGGTACCCTTGAGGAAAGCTTTACAGAGCTTGGAGGTAATAAGAGGGCCAGACTCATGCCCTACATGATAGTGCGAAATCGCTGCTAGTTGTACCTTGACTGTAGAACAGCTAGCCCACTGATGAAAAAGGGTACTTAGAAAATCCAAAACCAATGTTAAAGGCGCCGTAAAGGGATCTAAGTGACAGTGCTCAGCCCAGATGGAAAAGCATTTCCACTTACTCCGATAGACCCTTCTGGTGGATGGCTTGTGTGCTGCTACTAGAATGGCTTTGACTGGTGAGGAGATTCCAAGAGTCCTTATCAGGAGTGGAACTGGAGCAACCAAGCCGTCAGCTTGAGGTTGACCAGGTTGGGGGTCGGAAGACCCAGAGGGTGAGTAATGAGATCCGGAAGGGGATCCAGAAGCCAGGGCGGATGAATTAGGTGAGACCATAGGTACGGGAACTACGTCTGATGAGGCCAGAATGGGGCAATGAGGATCATCTTGCTCCCCAACCGACTGGCTTTCTGTAAAAGTTTTAGCATCAGGGGCAGTGGAGGGTAAGCGTAAAGATGACCGGGAGGCCAAGCATGTACTAGAGAGTCTCTGGGGCACTCCCCCAGAGGGGGGATTAGAACAAAGTAACTGTTGCATTTGGTACTTGAGGGAGAGGCAAAAAGATCGCAACAGGGTTGCCCCCATTGGGCAAATATTCGCTCTGTTACTAGAGGATTGAGAAACCATTCGCATGGGGTCAGGATTGTACGACTGAGCCTGTCTGCTAGGATTGGACCGTCCCGGAATGTGCGTTGCAATGAGAAAGCGGTTGGTGGATATCGCCCATTCTCACACTCTCATGGCCTCGCAACAAAGAGGAGAAGACCTGGTTCCCCCCTGTTTGTTGATGTACCTGACCACTGACATGTTGTCCGTTTGTACCGCAATCGTCCCAATCGGAAGAAGGTCGTGAAGTGCCTGCAACGTCAAAAGCACCACCCTCATCTCTAGGACATTGATATGCAAGGAGGTCTCTATGTCGTTCCACGTGCCTTGGACCGTTCTGCCTGAATAATGCCCCCCCCCCAGACGAGAAGCGTCCGTGGTCACTGTGGCGATGGGAGGAGGCATCGAGAATGGGCGTCCCGTGTGGAGGCTCAGGGACTGGAGCCACCACACGAGTGACCTTCTGCAAGTCCTGTTTAGGGGAATGGGATGGTACAGGGGGTTGCGAGACAGGGACCATTGCACCTGAAGGGTCCACTGCAGGACCCTCATATTCGACGGGCCAAGGGCAGCAGAGAAATTGCTGCCGCCGTGGACCCTAGAGCCCTCAGGACCAATTCCCCCGGTGGAGCTTGAAGTTGGAGGATGGCCTGTACATGCAACCTCAGGTTCTGAAGCCGATCTGGAGTCAGGAAAGCAAGCATTAGTCTGGAATCCAATCTCGCCCCTATGAAATCAATTACCTGTGTAGGAGCCAGAGAGGATTTGGCCATGTTGACCGTCAATCCTAGACGTGGAGCAAGATTGAGGAAGTAATCCCTGCATGAACAGAGCAGATGCCTTTTTGGGGCAGTAAGGAGCCAGTCGTCCAGGTACAGAAAGACCTGAATTCCCTGGAGTCTCAGGTGGGCCGCTAAGACTTTGGTGAACACCCTGGGGGCTGAGGTGAGACCGAAGGGGAGGGCCCTGAAATGAAAGTGACTGGCTCCCAGCCGGAAGCGGAGAAACCTCCTGGAGCGTCTGTCCACTAGAATGTGATAGTATGCATCCTTGAGGTCTATCAAGCACATCCAGTCATTCTCCCGTAACAGGGGGAGAATAGATTGCAGCGTGACCATCCGGAACTTTTCTTTGGGTACTGCCAGGTTTAAGAGAGAGAGGTCGAGGATGAGACTCAAGTCCCCCATCTTTTTTGGCACCAGAAAGAACCTGGAGTAAAACCCTGAAACGAGCTGATATAGGGGGACGGGTTGGATGGCTCTTTTTTGTAAAAGCTGTTGAATTTCTGTAGCAGCCACCTCCCTCTGATTGGGTGGTACATCGGGGAGGCTTCTGGTTTTGGGGGTTACAATAAAGGGAATTTGGTAACCTCAGGATATGATGCAAAGCACCCAGCGATCTGTTGTTATGGACTCCCACATTGCTAGGTGCCTCGAAAAATGCCCCCCGACTGCCTCCAGAGTGGAGCAGCCGGGCAACCCCTCAGGGGTTCTGCGTGGGCCTCTCAGAGAAGGGTTCTCTGGACCCAAAATTCCTAGGACACCCTCTCCCTCTAGGGCGGCGTCCTCCCTGTCCTCCTCTGCCACGAGAGGACTGGTTGTCCGGAGCAGACTGGGACTGATGCGATTTCTGGAACCACATCTTCTTCTGACCCTTTTGGTTCTTGGAAAAGGACCTCTGGGGAGCAGAGAAGCGGACTCCGACGGCAGACAACGTCTTCCCGTCTTTCTCGCTCTGGACTAAAGTGTCGTGAACGGTTTTGCCAAACAGAGCAGAACCATCAAAGGGGGCATTCGCGAATGACGCCTTAAAGGGTTCCGAGAAGTCACAATGTCGGAGCCAGGCTTGTCGCCTCATGACCAGGCCGACTCCACCAGCTCTAGCGGCTCCCTCAGTGGCGTGAGACAAAAGCCACATAGAGGTGTTAGAAATGGACCGTAGAGTGGACATTCGGGAGGAGTACAGTTGTTTGTCCCCTTCCGACATGGACTCTGGGAGGGAAGCAGCGTATTCTTTTATTAGATCCCGCTGCATCCAGATTAAGTGTACCATACAGTTCAGCGCCCTCATTGAGAAGGTTGCTGAACTGAAGGCCCGCTTCCCAAGGCGATCCATCGCACGAGACTCCTTGCTCGGTGGGTGGACCGTGGGGCGCTCCTGAGCCAACTCTCTCTTGGTGGCCGCCGCCACCAACATGGCATCCACAGGGGGACCTCTGCTCCAATGGGTTCTCTCTGCGGGGGCACTCAAGATCCTGTCTGGGCGCTTGGGGACTGGCTCTACAGTGTCCGGCTCCCTCCAAGCCCTGGTGGCGATAAGGTCCACCAGGGGGTCAGGGGGGACACACCCAAGAGGTAGATGGCCCTGTTTCGAACTCCTCTAGGAATACGGACTCATCGGAGGAAGTCTTGGGGGCAGACCAACCCCCCCTGATCCTAAGCATTTCCATGATGTCTCCAAAGGAGACGTCCTCGGGGGTGACCTTGGGGAGCCTTCCCCTTCATCTAAGTCCGTATCTTCCGTAAGGGACTCGGGGGAGTCCACGTGCCTCCTCTTACACTTAGACTTGTGAGGAACCTCCTTGGGGGGGGCTGTCCGAGGAAGTCTCACCAGCAATGTCATGTTCTGAAGGAACACCCCGAGGCGCTGAAGCAGGCTGCCCCAAAGGCCGGGTGATGGGAGCCTGGACCAGCTGAGAGGGAGTGCAGGGGGGAGCCGAAGCCAGGACCGGAAGCCCGGATGCACTCAACAATACCCTCTCCACCGCAGCGAAAGCCGAGGGGGAGCTGCCCTCAATCAGATCCGAGAGTCGACTCCCACCCGGATCCGAAGCGGGGACCGGACCCGGGGCCGAGACCATTGGATCCGAAGGGCCCACGTGCTCTGACTGGGACGGAGCCGAAGGCACACCGAATCCCTCAGATCCGAAGCTCGGCCCGCGGCTCCGAGAGGTCGGATCTGACAAACTCGAGGGAACAGTTGGAGCCGAAGTGCCCAGCACTGTCGGCTCCGACCCACCCCCGGATCCAACGTGGCTCAGCTCCGAACCCAGAAAACGGGTCGGAGAAGGAGTGATTGGAGCAAAGAATGGGGTCGAGCTCCCCCCGGAGGGGGAGGAGGCAAGAGCACTCCCATCTGCAGCTGGGCCTGGATGAACCTCCTCATCATCCGGTCCATGTCTGCATCCGACATGCTATAAGTGGACCTCGAAGAGGCCAACAAGGCAGGCCTGGAGTGCCGCCTCGATGACCTCGATGGGGACCAGGTCACCTCCTCCTCGGGTCCTGGTGAGAAGCAGGGGGACCGGATCCAAGGAGGAGGCGATCCAGAAGCCCTGGAGGGAGAAGCCCGTTTGGCGGGCGGGGCCGAGGAGGAGTCCTCGGCCCGCCGCTTATGGTGCTGCTCTCTCTGCTTGTCTTTCCTGGCCTCCCTCTCCTCCGGAGCCGAAGCGGGAGGTTGAGTCCCAACCGGAGGGAGGCAGGAGTGGCCGCCACCGAAGGCTGGATAGCGGCCACAGAAGTACCAGAGGCCAGAGCCGGATCTGGGGGCAAAAGGCCCGCCAGAATCAGCTTCGACCTCCGGTCCTTAAGTGCCCTGGGGTTGAACGCCGCGCAGATCACGCATCCAGAGGAGAGGTGTTCAACCCCAAGACACCTAACGCACCGAGTGTGGCCATCCGCCGGTGAAAGCTTATGGCCACACTCGGTGCACTTAGAAAAAATGGCTTTAGGGGCCTCTGACATTTTTAAATAAAGGAAAAAACACACCAAACACACACACACTACGACTAGCGAAGAAGGGAGGAGAAAAAGGACCACAAAATTAAATTTTGTTAGATAAAATAGGGCTATAGGGGTACCTCACACCAAAAGAAAAAAGGAAGAAAATTTAAATTTTTTTCTCACAAAGTTTCGATAAACCAGGAGCTCAGGAACCTAGCTTGTAGCTTGAAGCGCGGCAAACTAGATCTGAGGTCAATCAGGGTTGGCAGGGAATTATGGGTTAAGGGAGGAGCTAGGAGCTCGGATCTATGCTGTGGTAGAAGTTGCCGGCTCGGATCCGAGATCGGATTCGTATCCCAAAGGTTGCTGTCAAATGAAGTGCCTACTTCAGATCACTTATTTTATGCATCCAATGGAGAACATATGTCAAATGGCTATAGTATTTCACATTTTTTCACAGTATTAGACAGCATAATCACCTCTGTGTTTAAGCCATCTCCTATGTGCTGCAGCTATTTTAAGAGAATCATGTGAGAAAAGAAGCACAATAACAACAATAAGCTGGGCTGCTCAGAAGTAAAATTGTATTGCGCATACCCGCATCTTTATTCTATTTAATGTCTATGACCTTTGTTGAAGTCAGATCATATAGAATGTTTCACAACTCTCTTGAACATGAAACCCCAGGACTTTAGCAAATGGATGACTTTACAGCAATTCATAGATGAAAAAGTTATAGATGTGAACATAATCCAAACTGTACACACACACAGGTGCACATGCACGCACACACACATAACCATGCCTGCATGTACAAACACACACACACACACACACACACACACACACACACACACACACACACACACACACACACACTTCATAAATAGAAATGGAGCACAGCCACACACTTCATAAATAGAAACTGAGCACAGCCTTCATAAACAGAAATGGAGCACAGTCTTCATAAATAGAAATGGAGCGCAGCCTTCAAAAATAAAAATGGAACATAGCCTTCATAAACAGAAATGGAGCACTTCTCCTTACTGTGGGTGACTCTGGCAGCAGGTTTAGCAATGATGTGATCAGGAACATTTTTCGCGCACTTTTGTGTTTCAAATTCACGTTAGCATACGATGCATGCATGAGTCCTCCATTGGGTCCTCCTTAAGGAAAAACGTTACAGGTCTTGCAACTGCAAAATTGGGGAGGAGCTCCCTCCCCCTCGCTTTATAGTTTTGGCGCCTATGTTTCTCAAGTATGTTGAAGTGAAAAGTCTTGAAAAATGTGACATGGACTCAAACATAAAAAGAAGTAACTACGTAGAAAATCAGCCTGCCAAACATTTCTGTGCGAATGTAGTCTATAAGTTAGAAACATATTCAAAAGACCTGTTACAGTAATAGTGCTATATCAGAATGGCTGTTTTATCAGTATTAGTATGGGATGCAAATGGTTTTGCAGGTAGAGACAAAAAAGAAGAGAGTAATGAATTAAATTAAGAATTGCTAGATGCATATAACAGTATTACGGGAAACTCATTTAGACAGAAATGAACATGTGAATTTGACAAAGAAAGGATTTTAGGTTGGGTATTCAGGTAACAACACTGTCTAAGAGAGGGTTCTCCAATAGTGACAGAAGAGGAAAGAAAGGCAATAATGGCAGGTTTGTTTCAGTATGTGATTACTGGCATGGAAAGGAGATTAGCCTGGGATGTATTTATATTCCACTTAAAATAACTAGTGTTATGGAGCTTCGGAGATTTTTTTGAGAAATAATAAGCTTTCAAAAGGTAACAGGTGAACCTAATTAACTATAGTGAACATGCATTATGAGGATGTGGAAGGGAAAAATATAACAAAGGAGGGTAGATTTCTGAAGAAGTATATGAATATATGTGATGTGGAATATGTCAATTTAGTAGAATGACTTCAGATAGAATTAAAATATTATTTCTCAAGATAAAATAACTGGGCTAGATTAGATAAAAAATATATTTCAAAGGAGCATGTGTATTTAATTAAAAGCTTTGAAACCCTCATTATGGCAAGTATATAACTTTTGTATCAGAAGTCTTTTCCATGTGCTTCTCAATGGATGAAACAGAATCCCCGGCTAGTTAGCCACTAGGGTGGTCTCATGGAAGGATATTCCAGAGGACAGCAGAACCAAATGGCATCCTATTCCTGGAAAGCAAGTCTAACTTACAATAAGAGGTGAGGTTATCAACAGCTGACCATGTGGCAGCAGTACAAATATTACCAAATGAAGCCCTAGAAAAGACGGCAGTGGAAGCAGAAACAGCTATAGTTGAATGTGCCCTCTGGAGGTTTATGTAATGACAAATCTTTATTTTTATATACATGAGAGATGTAGTCAGCCAGCCATCTAGATAGAGATACCTTTGAAACACCTTTACCCATTTTAATTTTAGACAAAAAAATTATCTGTCTTCTTGAAACATTTGGTTCTGTGAAGGTAGAAATGCAACTATGTGCGTCCAACAAATGAAGCACATACTCTCCTTTATTTGAAAATTCTGGGAAGAAGACTGGCAAATTAATGCTGTGATTTAGAGAAGTCTCTATAGCAACTTTAGGGCGAAAAAAGGGATTAGTGACAATGAAACCCTAGCTTTATGAAAGTTAATGTACAGAGGTTTTCAGGACAAAGCTTGGAGTTATAACTCTCTTTCAGATGAAATAATAGAAACTAAAAATAGTGTCATCCATGTTAGAAATATTATGTCCACCTTAGCAGTGGATTCAAAAGATGGCTGAGTTAAGGCTTGGAGTAAAATAGTCATGTCCCATAACCAAGAAGGATCCTTGACAGAGGTCTAAAAATGAAGGTATCCCTTCAGAAAGCTTTGCATAACTTAGAGGATGCCAAGATGGCATGATATTGTCCCACATGAAAATGTGAAATGGCAGCTAACTGAATTTTAACAGTAGAATATTGTCCCACATGCAAATGTGAAATGGCAGCTAACTGCATTGTAACAGTAGAATAGCTATGTAGTCAACTTCAGGGCTTAAATATCTGGATGGGGCATTCCTGATGGGTGAAACAGAAGGTCTGGATTGGGATCCAACACCCAGGATGAATGTACCAAATGAGGCCAAAGAAAGGGAAAACACACCTAATGGGGCTGGGGTGGGGTAATAAGGTTCACTGTGACCTTCCTGTGTAATGCTTTCTGCAGGAATTCTGGAATTTGTAGGGAGGGTGGCTTAATGGCTAAGGTGTCTGCCTTACAAACACAAGGTGCAGGGTTTTAGTCTCACAAGGGATAATTGGCTAGGCTTAAAATGGCTTGCAAGGGCAGTTAGCTTAGTACTAAACTATGAACCTATGAACAAGAGGGAAGGCACAGAGAAGTCTGGAGGGGCAAATGTGTGTTAGAGCATCCCTCTTTGACTCCCCCTGTGGGGGGGATCAAAGCAAAGAATTTTCTACATTTGGAGTTGATGATAGAGGCAAACAGATCATAGCTTGGTTGATCCCACTGACGGAATATCTGGTTTGCTACTGATGAGTTGAGAGACCATTCATGAGGCTGCAGAATAGATCTGCTCAACCAGTTCATTAGTACACTGGACTTCCCCAGTATGTGCGTTGCTATCGGAAATCTACTGGAAGAAATCACCCATTGCTACACTCTCTTCGCTTCTCAGCAGAAAGGGGAGGATTGTGTTCACTCTTGTTTGTTGACGTACCAGACTACCGAAGTTGTCTGTCTGGATCGAGATCATCCTTACAGGAACGAAATCCTGAAAGGCCTGCAATGCTGGGAGGACTGCCCTCATCTCTAAGACACTGATGTGACGATTGCCCTCAGATGGGGATCACATGCCTTCGACCATTCTTTCCATGTAATGCCCCTCCACCCTAGCTGGAAAGCATCAGTGGTCACTGTGGCTTTGAGAAGGGGAAAAATAAATGGGCGTCCCAGAGATACCTTTGGAGATCAAATCCACCATTCTGGGTGAGTCCTGCAAATGTTGGTCAAACAAATTCGGAAACTCATGGACTGATGTTTTATGAACTACTGAACTGCCAGTGTCCGTTGAAGAACCCTCCTGTAATATTTTGCCAACGGCATTAAGTTGTTGATTATGTCACTGATCTCAATTGTTGTAGAACTAGTCTGGCAGGATGCACTTGATGGGAAAGCAGCTACAGGGCCTGATTGTGTAAAGTGGCTAACCTGATTGCTGCTAATATCGCTATCTGAGTGGTTGTATCCAAGTGGGCCCTTATAAACTCTAAATGTCGGCACCGAAGAAAACTGTGACTTGTTCACTGTGATTCCCAAACTGGAGCAGAACTGGAGTATGTAATTTATGGCTCAGATAAGTAGAAGCCTGGTAGGAGCACTGAAGAGCCAGTCATCTATGTATGGGAACACTCAGAACTCCTGCAGTCTGAGATGAGCCGAAACCACTGCCATGCATTTGAACACCAGAGGTTGTGATGAGGCCAAAGGACAGGGCTCTGAATAGACAGTGACCATGTCCCAGCCAGAAGCAAAGATATTTTCTGAAGTGCCTGTCCATTCTGATGTGGCAGTACACAGCCTGAAGATCTATGAAGGGTTCCCCTTTATAACCGCAAAATAATGAAATCTCGAACTGACAACCCTATGAAGCACATCCAATTGTCCTTCCTCAGCAAATGGAGGATATAATGCATTGTGACCATCTGTCACTTCATATGTTTGGAATACTGGTTTAGATGACTGAGGTCCAGAATTGGCCTGAGGTCCCCACTCTTCTTTGGCACAAAGAAAAAATATCTTGAATAAGTCCCGAATCCTTGCTGGTATGGGGCCTTCTGGATGACTCACTTGTCTAGCAGCTTTTTTAATTCTATGGCTGATTCTTCTCTTTCAGTGGGTGGAGGATTAGGAGGTTTGCTGTTTAATGGGGGCAGACAAAGAAAGAGCATGCGATACCCTCCGGTAATAACTGTCTGCACCCAGATATCTGTGGTGATGGATGTCCTGAATTTGGAGTGCAGAAATAATCATCCGCAACTGCCTCCAGAGCGCAGCAGTGAGGCAACCATTCAAGAGCACTGAAAAGGCCTCTCAGAGAATGGACCTATGAAGTCTTTGTTCTGTGGGCCCCCCTGCCACTTGGACAATATCCACAATCGGCATCTCCCCTCTGCCTCATCTCCAGATGTGTCTTGGAAAACCTCTGGGGCTTCCTGAACCACAGGTTCGTACCATCTTTCTGCTTTATACAGAAGGTCCTCTGAGGAGTAGAAAAATGTAGGAGTATGGCAGGGGGGGTTTTCTCATCTTATTCACTTCTGGAAAGTGTGTCTTTGACATTGGGTCTGAACAGAGTCGACCAGACGAAAAGGGACATTTATAAGGGATGTCTTACAAGGCTCTGCAAAATCACACAAACATCCAGGCATGTCTCCTTATGATTAAGGCTGGAACCCAGTGTTCTCAAAACACTTTCCGTAGCATTAGAGATCAGATGCATGGAGGCATTTGACAGGGACTGTAGGGTGGCCAGTTGTGAGTCCACAGATTTCATGTCCTATGCAGACATGCACCCAGAGAGAGATTTGGAAAGCTTCTTAGTGAAATCTCTCTAAAACCTAGTCATGTGTGCCATGTAATTCAGCAACCTCAGAGTGAAAGTAGCTGAAGCATATAATCGCTTCCCAAATCAATTCAAAATCTGTAGATTCTCTGTTAGGGGGATGGACAGATGAGCTCTGCTTAGTAAGTCTTTCTTAATGGCTGATGCATCTACCATGGCATTCACCACTGGCTTCTTATCCAGTGGGTATGATCCTTAGGTATTACAAGGTACTTGTCCAGATTCTTAGGTACTGGTTCCATAACATCCAAATCCTTACATGTCCACAAAAGAATGAGGTACACCATCTCATCAGCTGGGGAAACCACCTAGGAAGTAATCCTTTCTGTCTCAAGATTTCCTGGATCGCCCCAAATGAGACATCTTCAAGTAGTGATCTGGGAGACCCATCCCCTTCACTGAAATCAGTGTCTTCCATGAGGAACTCCTGGGGGGAGTTAGAGTCTCCTCTTATATGTGTGCTTCTGAGGAACCTCAACGAAGGATGTTCAGTTGAGGACTCAGACGACTGTAGGGTATCCTGAAAAGGGTAAAGCCTCAAGGCTAATGGGATAGACTGTGAATGCACAGAACCCAGGACTATTCACTGTGTGGCAGTAGGACCTGAGAGAGGGACAGAACTCACAAACACTGTAGAGAATTCTCATGACCATCATGAAGGCAAAAGCCAAGGGAGAACTCAGGACCACCCCAGCAGGAACCGAAGCAGCCACACAAAAATGACTGGTGTGTCCTCTTTGATCTTGGTCCTCGACAGAGACTGAAGCTGAGGAGCTATCTAACTTAGAGGCTCTGAAAACAACAGACCGATCAGACGCCAAAGCTTTAGATACAAAATCCCTCTGAATCTGAAATGGTTGAGGTTGGCTGGATCAGATCAGAAGCCGGATTCAAGGATCAACACATTCTCGGTTCTGATATGAACAAGTCTGGGGGACATCTTGGGTCCTGAATCCCTGAAACTGAGGGTCAGATTGCAGTTGGAGCAGTCATATATGAGGGGGAAGCTCCAACACTCACACGTCTGGTGGGAGATGGAGACTGAAGCACCCCCTGCTGAATTTGGGTCCTGAGAAACTTCCTCAGCATTATATCCATGTCACCCTTTCTTAAGCTCCTGGAAGACCTGACTGACTTCAAGGAATTAGAAGAAGAATGTGACCTAGACATCCTTTGAGCAGGCATCTCTTGTAGAAAAGAACACAGTCTAGGAAAGACTTGTCTTGGTGAGAACCTTGACTCTGGTAAGGGTGGATTTTGGGATCCCCTTAAGGACATATACAAAGGGGTGGTAGGATCTGATGATTTTGGTTTCTTGAAGACCAGAGCTGAAGACAGAGCCAAACAAGGACAGTGGTCACGGGATCACTTCCTCATTTCCTTGTCCTTTTCCTTGGGCTTACCACTCTTCTCTCTTCTATGCTTATCTGATGATTTTTTTTTTTTGCGAGAAGGGAGGGGGTGGGCTCCAGAAACAGATTTTGAAGAATTTCCCACAGAAGCAGGGAAAAGACCTTTTAAAACTAAGTTGTCCTTGCACTCAATAATGGCCCAGTGTTTAAAGGCTGTACAAAATTGAGCAGTCCTCTTCCAAGTGTGCAGCTCCTAAGCAGTATACACACTATTCATGAGCATCTGAATTAGGTATTTTGTAGGTAGCCACACATTTCATAACACCTGAAGGTTTAACCACCATAACACAATCAAAAGGTTAAAGACACAAAGGTAAAAGGGCTACCAACAATGGTATCAATAAAAGCACTCAATACAAAAAAAAAAAGAAATTATGTTCTTACCATAATTTTCCATCTGTTTGTTGATCTTCATTCATTCATTACTGATTGGTATCAGTTCCATCCTTGGAACTGAGTCAGCTGTTATACTAAACTCGCGCCAGCCAAAACAACTCTCCAGCTAAGCTTACACATAATGCCCCTCTCTCTATTACTTCAGATTGAGTTTGCCCATAAGAAAGAAAGAAAGAGGAGGCTTTATCTGAGCAAATTCTCTATCATATGGTAGGACCAAATCCGAACCTCCAGGAGTCTTTCCAAGGGAGATGGCAGGTGGGAGGTAATGAATGAATGAAGATAAACACCGATGAAATGTTATGGTAGGAATATAACTTCTTTATCTGGTGTTGTTAATCTTCATTCATTCATTACTGATAGAACAGAGTCCCTAGCTACTTTATTACCTGGGAGGCCCTATGGGAGGATATTCCTGAGCACCACTGAACCAAAGGAAGCTCTTCCCCTGGAGACCAACTCCAGACCTGCAGCAACTGGAAAGACCCCAAAAGTACCTCACCAAGAGGATCAAAGGACTCAAACAGATGCCATATGCTGCCCGGTTAAAGAAACCCCAGCTCTACTCAGTGGCATACCACCTGCTCAGAGGCGATCTGTGCCTGACGTATAAAGCCATGTCCAACCTGGAATTAATGGACATGCTGCACCTCAGAAAATCCAAATCCCATCGAGCTACGTGCTCGAGGGACTTGGACCTCAGCACTGAAATAAATAGGACATGCTGGAGGGACAGACTCATAACCCAGAGGCTCCCTTCACTCTGGAATAAAATCCCAGTTCAGGTTAGGCAGAGTCCCTCATTGACTCTCTTCAAGAGGAATCTTGATGAGTGGATGGGAGATCGTAGGTTTACCCCGGGTATCACTTCTGTGTCACTGTTAGACAGAGGCACAGTATACTAACCTCGAAAAAGGGCATAGCAAAATTTATTTAAAATGGGTGGCGAAAGCCAAACACTCTCTGGCTAGGCTTATAAATGCCCTAGGGCAGATAGCCTAGTATGAACCTATGAACCTATGACCAAATCTAATTTGTAAAGAGTGATAAAGGTATGAGGGGTAGCCCATGTTGCTGCTACACAAATGTCATCCATGGAAGCTCTTACATGGAAGGCAACAGATGTCGCAACTGATCTGGGTGAATGCATTTTGACCTTAGTTGGTAGAAGAGCTTTGTTTTGTTGATAGCTAAAGCAAATGCAATCTCTCAACCATTTAGATAGAGTCACTTTGGAAACAAATTTTCCCAATTTTGGTCCGGAGAAAGATACGAATAATTGGTCAGATAGTGATTTATTCTTGTCCATGCAGAATTACAATTGTCTATGGACATCAAGTAAATGTAGGGAATATTCTCCTTTGTTAGAAAAATTTGGAAAGAAGACTGGCAAATCAATTGTTTGATTAATAGTCAAATTTGAAATAACTTTGGGTAAAAAAGTGGGATTAGTCCGGAGTGATGCTGTCTTTATGGAAAACCATGTAAGGAAGTTTTATGCACAAAGCCTGTAGTTCAGATATTCGCCTTGCTGAGGTAATAGCTACCAAGAATAAAGTTTTCCAGGATAAAAATGTTATATTGCAAGTGACAGCAAGTTTGAAAGGAGGATGAGTCAAGGATTGTAGAACTAATGTCAAATTCCAGGGCTCAACTGGCTCTTTGAAGGGTGGTCTAATGTGCGTGATGCTTTCAAAAAGGCTTTACAAAGACGGCGAGAAATCAAGGGTGAGTCCTGGAAGCCATTGTGGAAGTTAGAGATAGCCACCAGGTATACTGGAATAGTTGAAGCTGCAGCTCCCGAATGGAGGAGATTTAATAAATAGTCCAGTACAGAAGTAAGCAAAGCTGAAAAGGGGTCTATTCCCTTCTCTCGAGATCAAATTATGAATCTTTTTCACTTGCTGAGATAAAGTTTCCTGGTGGATGGTTTTTGGGTAGCCAGAAGAATGTTATGTACAGGGGAGGATAGATTATTTGCCTGGCAATTAATGGAAGTGGAGAAACCAAGTTGTCAGCTTAAAACTCGATATGTTTGTATGCATCAATCCTTGCAGGTGTAACAGCAATTCCAGAGTTGGATTCAGAATCCATGGTAGGTGTACTAGGTGATTCCAAAGAAAGGGAAACCAAACTTCTCGGGGCCAATAGGGTGCTATGAGGACTACTTTGTTTCTCAACCAAAGAGATTTTTTTAGAAATTGCAGGATCAGAGGAAGAGGAGGGAAAGCATAAAGACATCCTGTGGGCCAATCGTGTACTACAGCATCCCTCAGCGACTCGCCCTGCTGGGGAATTAGGACAAAGTAGAGTCTGCATTTCTGGTTTGTGGGTAATGCAAACAGATCTCAGCAAGGCTGGCTTCAGTGATTGAAGATCTTCGCCGTTATGACAGGGTTGAGGGACCACTGGTGAAGCAGGAGAATGCATCTGCTCAATTTGTCTGCAGTTATGTTGGAATCCCTGGGAATGTGCACTGCTATCAGAAAGCGGATGGAGGATATCGCCCATTGCCAAATTCTCATGGATTCCAGACACAGTGGGTAGAACTTGGTTCCCCCTTGTCTGCTGATATACCATGTTGGCTGACTGGATAGCAATTTTCCCTGATGGGAGGACAGATTGGAATGCTTGCAATGCTAGAAGCACTGCCCTCAGTTTTAGAACATTAATATGCAGTTTGGTCTCCACGGGGGACCAAGTGTCTTGGACTGCTGGACTGTCTTTCCCTGAAAGTGCCCCCCACCCCATCAGGGAAGCGCACATTGGTCACTATGGCCTTGGGCTGAGAGGGGGAGAAAGGATGACTCCATAGGACTTTTTCTGGCTTCATCCACAAAAATAAGTCTTATTTGCATCAATTTGTCATGCGGATCTGAAAGGACATAGGATGAGTCAAAGTGGACCACTGTGTTAGTAAAAGCCACTGTAGAAGCCTCATTTGTGGTCTTGCCAGGGAAACTATTGTAATCAATGCTGCCACTGATCCTAGTAGTTGAAGGACTGCCCGAGCTGAAAGCTTGTCCTGAGAGAGTATCATCCGGAGTTGAGACGATAGCCTTTCTAACTTGTGAAGTGGGAGGTAGACTAGGCAAGACTGAGTGTCGAAAGTTGCCCGTATGAATTCCAAATTTTGAGGAGTCAACTTGCATTTTTCTTTGTTTATTGAGATCCATAAGGATTTCACTAGCTTTAGGGTGTAATGTAAGGCTGTGTCCAGTAGACACTTGGTGGGGGCGGTAAGAAGCCTATTGTCTAAATACAAAAACACCCAGAATCCTTGCAGTGTCAAGTGAGCTGTTACCACTGCCATGCATTTAGTGAACACTCTGGGGGCCATAGAGAGACCAAAGGGCAGTGCTCGGCATTGGTAGTGATCGGCTCCAAGACGGAAGCAGAGGAATCTCCTGGAGCATTTGTCCATTTTATGTAGTAATACGCATCCTGAAGATCTGTCGAGCACATCCAATTGTTTTTCTCTAGAAACGAGAGGACAGACTGAACCATGACCATCTAGAATTTTGTCTATCTGACAAATTTGTTTAGGATGCTGAGGTCCAAGATTGGCCTCCACTTCCCTGTCTTTTTTGGAACTAAAAAGAACCTCAAGTAAAATCTGGATTCTATCTGTTCTGGTGGGACTGTTTGGATGACTCTTTTTAGAATCAGCTTTTGTATTTCTTGAGCTGCTGCTTCCTGTTGACTGGGTAGAACGTCAGGAATATGCTTTAGCGGTCATGGGTAAAAACTGAAAGGGATATGATAACCTCTGGTAATTATCGTCTGCACCCAATAATCTGTGGTTATGGATTGCCAGGCAGGGTGGTGCAGAGAAAACCGTCCCCCAACTGTTTCCAGAGGTAAGCAATTGGGCCGCTCCTCAGGAGTGGTGATAGGGCTTGTCCAGAGAAAGAATCTCTGGATCCCTGATTATGTGGACCTCCTCTGCCTCTGAAGGGGCATCTTCCAGATGAGTTTCCTCCTCTGCCCCAGGGAGTATACTCCCCACATGTGTCATGGAAAGGACCCTGGGATTTCTTGTACTATATCTTTCCACTCCTCTGATTCCTAGAGTAGGACCGTTAGGGGTGGAAAAGCGCACTCCCATGGCAGACAGGGTCTTACCATCCTTTTCACACCTGGCTAATGTGTCTTTTACCTTTGGGCCAAAAAGAGAAGAGGCTTCCATGGGAACATTGAGAAAGCAAGACTTAAAAGGGTCCACAAAAAAATCACATGGGCACATCCAGGCATGACGTCTCATGACAATGCCTGCACCCGCTGCTCTAGCCTCCCCTTTAGTAGTATGAGAAATCAGTTGCATGGATGAATTAGATATTGACTCCAGGGTGGCAAGCTGTTTGGCAACTTTGTTGTGTACTTCACCAGAAAACACTTCGGCTAGGGTTTCCGAGAGTTCCGAGATTAGGTATCTCTGGAGACAGGTAAAATGTGCCAAGTAATTCAAGGATCAAATGACAAAGGTCGATGTAGAATATACCCGCTTCCCTAACATGTCCATCACCCGAGACTCCCTGTTTGGGGGATGGACAGTAGGGCTCTCCTTGGCGAGCTCTTTCCTAGTGGTCGCTGCCGCCACCACCATAACATCTACTGGTAAGTCTTTGGACCAGTGTGGGTCACCCTCTGGCAGCGAGAGAATTTTACCTGGTCTCCAAGGGATAGGTTCAACAGTGTCAGGATTCCTCCAAGCGCACTGCATGATGAGCAAGGTCATCTGCAGGTGGGGTCACCCAGGAAGCAGAGGGTCAAGCATGGAAAGCCTGCAAGAATACATACTCTTCAATGGAAGGGTTGGTGGGCTTCCAGTCTCCCCGCTGCTTTAAAATTTCCAGTATGTCTCCAAGGGAGATGTCCTCAGGGGGTGACTGGGGGGACCTTTCCCCTTCATCATAGTCAGTATCTTTAGTAAGGGATTCTTCTGGGGAATTCATGTGCTTCCTCTTGCATGATCTCTTACGGGGTACCTCCTCAGCAGGGGCATCTGCTCGATGTCACAGAGTAGTGGACTGTGTCAGCTGGGGTTCAGAAGACACACACACACACACACATATATATATATATATATATATATATATATATATATATATATATATATATATATATATACACATATATATATATATGGATCTACTTCAGTTAATTGAACTTTTACAAGTCCAAAGCTCATATGGCCGAGACCATATGATTGAACTTGTAAAAGTTTGAACACTGAAGAAAAAAAAAAAAAAAAAAACTAGACATCTGTAGCAGGGGGGCTATGCCCCCCTGCACTCCCCCATCCCCCTACTTAAATATAACAACTCTGAGATTGCACTACATTATGGAAAAGGTAAATCTTCCCGTTCTGCACTGTACATGGATCTCCATTCAGTCCGATCGAACTTTTACAAGTTTGATCATATGGTCTTGGCATATGAGCTTCGAACTTGTAAAAGTTCGATCTACTGAAGGGGACCCATCTATACATATATTTATATATATATATATATATATATATATATATATATATATATGACACTCCAGCACCGAAGGAACCAGCTGTGATCCTGCAGAAGTAAGTGCCCTCTCCATCACCTGGCAAGCAGGCCCGAACCCAGAACTGAGAAAGAAACCTCGGGACTGGGGTCACACCCCGTTCCAACAAGCCCACCCCCAGGGAAAGAGCCACTAGAGGACTCAGTGCTGCCAAGACAACCAGAACAATAGTAGACAGCGCCATAGAAAAAATACGTGCCGTACTTGGGATCACGGTGCCGACAGACCAGTCACGATCCCGGGGATGGTTCAGCTCCGAGTGAGTCGAGAGTCATAGGGTAGACTCTGGAGCCATGGTAAGGTCTACCAATGCAACAGAAAAAACTGGTACCAGGGTAGGTATCAGCGTCGAGGGCTCCAATACTTCCAAGGAGGTCAAAGGAGTAATATATGTCGGAGTCCATGGAGAAAATTCCTCGGCTCCAGGTGAGAGGGAGGACTTGAAAGGAGTTGGAATTCCTCTGGCTGCCTGCAGCTGATCCACTAGTCTCACTATGTTGAATTCTGAAAGGCTCCTGGAGGAGAGAGTTGACATCCCCGATGGAGAGTCAGGATATTCTAGAAAAGGAGTGCACTGTTGTCCAAACAAGAGGTTTGCCGACGGGGAGTATCGGGTCCGAGGTAATATTTTGCCCTTCGGCACCATGGTCAAAGGACCAGCAAGTTGTGTAGGAGAGGAAGTAGTGACCTGAACTGGGGAGACTATGTTTGGTGCTGAGAGGAGTATTGGTAATGTAACAGAAGTTGGTATCGTGGGAGTTGAAGTTTTGGGAGATTCCGTAATCATGAGCAGCACCATATTAGGTGCTTGAGGCCCTGGTGCCGAGGACAGTACCATAGAAGGGGTTTGAGTCCCTGGTGCAGAGACTGCAGGAGTCAATTTAGGAAGCTTTGCCTTCTGTTCTGTAGATTTAACAGACTTAGAGTCATTAGTATGTGGAGAGGAAGGTACAGATTGCCTTCTCTTTTTATGTTCCTTTTTAGGATGGGTTGAGCCGTCTGCCTCACATATAGCCTCCGAGAAAGGAGTATTTAGGAAACCTTTGAGTATTAGCTTATTTTTCCGTTTCATCAAGGTGCGGGTGTTAAAGCCCTTACATAAGTCACATGGGGGTTGAACCTTTAAATGCAGTACCCACAGACAGTAAACACAAGGCAAATGTCCATCAGAATTCGGCATTTTCCTGCTATACTGATCGCATTGCTTAAAGCCTGTTGTCCCCTTTTTATTAGCCATTGTCAATAATAAGCAAAAGCTTTTCCAATAACAATATGTAAAGCAATCACCAATACACACACACACACACACACACACACACACACACACACACACACACACACACACACACACACAAACACAGTCAAGAAAAAGAAGACCTGTTTTTTTTTGGTTACCAACAATGGTAACAAAGAAGTACTCAACGGGTAAAGAGAAAAAGAGAGGAAAGGGGGGGGGACCAGCATTGGTATTAAAACTTACCACAAAGGTAAAGGAAGACCAGTGCCAGCAATGGTACGAAGAATACCAAAATCTTGGTTGTTGTTGTTGTCTTTCGGCTTTTCCCGGTTAGGGGTCACCACAGCGGAACTCCGGTCCGCTAATGATTGGCAGTAGATTTTCATGAACACCGAGGTGCCAGCTCGACATTCAACCTTCAACGAAGGCACACCCATTTACGCATGTCTTTTGAATGCCCACCCAAAAGCGGGGAGGACATGCAGACTTCACACAGAAGGCACTCCCCGCGTTCCAGCTGAGAATCGAACGGGAGAACCTCTTGCTGTGAGGCAACAACGCTACTGCTGCATCACCACGGAATAATACCAAAATCTTGGTAAAGAATCAAAAAAGAAGCACTCAAACAGGAAGCAAGGGTAGCAAACTCTAAACAACTACTAATGAAATAGAAATTTTATAAAAGTAGAGAAAAATAATTTCCAATGAAGTATACATTTTTAAGCCACTTAGCTTGAGAGCTGGCCTGCTGTGTCTTGATACTATACGCAGCAAACAAAATCTGAGGTGATAGACAGAGGGGCACTATGGGTAAGCTTAGCTCAAGAGTTTTTTGGCTGACATGAGCTTGTTAAAATGGCTGACTCAGTTCCGAGGATGGAACCAATATCCATCAGTAATGAATGAATGAAAATTAACAACATCAGATCAAACAATTTTCTTACATAAAGCTGTACCAATAATAATATTAAAAATACTACCCCAAGGAGAGTAGGAAAAGAGAAATGTGAGTAGATAAGGTGCCAACGGAGCAAGATAAGTGTGAATTTTTTTGTCTTTTTTTCTTTTCTTTTTTTTTTTTTTTTTTAGTTAAGGGAAGGCAGAATATTAAAATATACCAACATATAATAGACAGAAGGGAAAGAAAATTTCCCAATACAGGTTCAAGAAAGAACAAAGGTATTACAGAAAGGCAACTTAGCTGAATTAAGCCTGAGTCAGTGAATCACATCTGAACTTAACAAGTAGCAAAATAGATCTGAGGTAATATTACTGCTAGGAGGAGATTATCGGCAAGGAGAGGAGCCTAAGCTGTGGATCCAAAGGTCTGAAATGGCCAAAGTCGGATCCAAGACTGGAACCGAAGACCCATCCACTGAGGAACGGATGGAAAAGACATCAGATTCAACTCTTTTTTGATAACTCTAGACTCCAAAACCTTTTTAGCACAATTACTTAGGCAACAGAAAGTAGAAGGAGATGAATCCAAACTTAAGGATTCTATGAAAAGAAAAATAATAAGATACAGGTATCAAGAGAAATTTTATGAAATTTGTGTAAAGCACAGGAAAAGAGAGACTGAGAAATGGTATAAATGGAAATATTTATGGAAGACTTTTTCCAAAGTCAGAGGAAGATGAGTCTCAACAATTAATAGTTGACAAAGGAAGAAATGTGATACAAATGGCAGTGTATAATCAACCAATGGGGACATCTCTAGGAAGAGATGGTATTCCTGTGGAAATCTTTAAGTTTGGAGACAAGAAAGTGACAAAGATCTAGAAGGTTGTGTGTGTGTGTGTGTGTGTGTGTGTGTGTGTGTGTGTGTGTGTGTGTGTGTGTGTGTGTGTGTGTGTGTGTGTGTGTGTGTATGTGTGTGAGAGAGAGAGAGTGTGTGTGTGTGTGTTAGGGAGTTGCCAGCATCCTGAAAGAAAGTCGTGGTAACTGTGTTACTTACAAAGGGTAAAAACGAGAACGGCAACGGTGTTACCAAAGTCGACAGATATGGTTCAATGTGGTTTTGAGGACAGGAGGCCCTAACATTAGGAAATCCTTTCATCTAGCGAGACTGATTACCAGGAGTATATCTTCTAGGTCAATGGAAGTTGTAATCTCTCTTATCAGACCCATAGTGGAATATATGCCCTTTTCTACATGTACTTGACTAAACATGCAACTGTTTCTTCACAAAGAAAATCAAGGCCATGTACTTCACATGCTACGTAGGCAGTCAAAGCAACTTCCTCATCTCTACTTCTTACAGACGTCTTTTGGGGGACCTTTACCTTTCCTATGAAGCCTTGAAGGATCCAGTCCCATGTGGCCTCCTTCAAATCTGCAAAACAAACACTACCTTAAACACTCAACTAACCTTACCACAGCATAAATAGAACCCGCAGGAGAGTAGATCTCTCTTTAAAAATCTCCCTTTCACAGAACAGACTTGTCTCAAAACTAAAACAAAGTAGCTCTCTGACCCTCTTCAAATGCAACCTTGACAAATGAATGGGAAACTGTTAATTTATACCTATAGTGACCCCTCAAAAACTAACTGAATGGGGAGGAAATTAAGTAGCTGTTAAGTCGTGTTGTATGATATTGATGAAATGGGATCTTTACACTAGGCTACAAATGACCTACCTGATCAAAAGCCTAGTAAGAACCTGTGACAGCAATAAAAGGAAAATGATGATCCAGAGGGAAGCACAGTATATGAAAACACTGCTTCTATTGGTGGGTCTTGATGCAGTCATAGCATTCCATTCAGACAGCTGGGATTTTATAAGTAGGGCAATATCAGCATTTGGATTCCTGATAGAATAATAAAGTTAATAAGGAAAAACTATGAAGGGTCAGAGGCATGAATTAAGATTTTAGGATTTCCCTCTTATAAGCTGTGTTTGATCAGAGGAACCAGGTAGGGGGAGTGCCCTCTTTATTCACTGCTATTTAGAACCACTGGCAAAGAAAATAAGGGATTCACAGAATCAAGAGTGTAACTGGTACCGTACATCAGAAAAGTTAGCTTTACTTGCAGATGAAATTACACTGTACTTGATACGTCCACAAAAGGACACCTCAGTGCTGTGGAATATTTTGAGATAGTTCAAAGTCTTTTTGGGATACAAAATTAATGAAAATAAAAAAGAAGTTATGTTCTTACCATAACGTTCCATTTGTGTTGTCAGTCTTCACCTATTCTTGACACTTGGGAAGTCGGTTCTGATTCTTGGAACTGGTCGGCCGTTATACAGCTCACGTCAGTCAAAAATCTCTCGAGCCAAGACTCTACTCACAATGCCCCTCTCTATATTACCTCAGATCAAGTTTGCAGCCATATAGACACCGAAAGAATTACAACCAAACATGAAGAAGCCATGTCCAAGGAGAAACCTAACAAAGTACCCAGGACAAGTGTTCATTCCTCCAGGGAATTCACAGGAGGGGGAAGGAGGGTGGGATATCAAGAATAGATGAAGACCGACAACACAGATGGAACGTTATGGTAAGAACATAATTTCTTTATCTGATGTTATCGATCTTCATCTATTCTTGACTCTTGCAGTCCCCAGCTACTTTAGATCCTGGGTGGCCCTCTTAGCCATTTTGACAAAGTAATTTTGGAAACAGATTTTCTTAAAGTTGGGCCGGAAAAGGATATAAACAACTGTTCTGCTTTTCTAGATTCTTTAGTTCTGCTGAGACAGAAATGCAATTTTCTGTGAATATTCAGCAAATGCAGGCAATATTCACCTATGATGGAAGTCGTGGGTTGCTTGATGTTGGACTCTGAGCCCACCTTCAGAAGTAAGGATGGATCGGTTCTGAGTGAAACTATCCTTATGGAAAACAAAATAAGGAGGTTTTGATTTTAAAGCCTGAATCTCACAGACTCGTCTTGCAGAGGTAATAGCTATGAAGAAGAGCATTTTCCATGAAAGAAGCTTTAAGTTGCATGTCGCTGCCGGCTCAATGGGGTGGAAGCACCAGTGACTGAAGAACAATGGTCAGATCCCCATGGGGGTAGAGGGTCTTTAAACGTGGGTTTTAAATGCTGGGTTACTTTGAGAAACACTTTGCATAATCTATGTGAAATGGAAGTTAGAGATGGCAGCTAATTGGACCTTAATCATGGAGGCACAAGCCCCTTGATCAAAAAAAATGGCTAGAAATTCTAGAACTCTTTCCACAGGTGTAGAGAAAGGGTTGAGATAATTATCGTAACCCCCAAGTTAAAAATATCTTCCACTTACTACGGTAGAGTTTCCTGGTGGATGGTCTATGGCAAGCCAGCAGAATTTTCCGCACTGGGGAAGGTAAATCATTATGCCTGGCGACTATCAGAAGTGGAGGACCCAAGCTGTGAGCTTCAGATTTTGAAGGTTGGGATGCACCAGTCCCTGAGGGTGAGACAGCAGGTCTGGAACTGGGTCCTGAACCCATGGACAGTGAGCTACATGAGGCCATAGGAAGGGAAATCAAATCTGTCCAGGCCAACAGGGTGCAATGAGGCACACTTTGCTTCCCCACTTCATTGCTTTCTTGAGAAAGAGTGGAATTAGAGGGAAGGGGGCTCTAGAATGCACCTTCTCAATTTGTCTGCAATCATGTTGGAACTCAGAAAGCAGCTGGAGGAGATTCCTCATTTCCGCCCTCTAAGGGTTTCGCAACACAAGGGATAAGACTTGGTTTCCCCTGTTTGTTGATGTACCAGACCACGGAAGTTTTGTCTGATTGAATTGCAATGGTTCCTAGAGGAAGAACAGATTCAATGGCTTGCAACGCTAATAGCACTGGTCTCAACTCCAGAACATTAATATGCAAATTGGTCTCTATCAGGGACCAAGTGCCTTGGACTGTCCTTCCCAGATAATACCCTCCCACCCCATCTGGAAGGCATACATGGTCACTATGGCCTTGGGTTGAGGAGGGATGAAGGGGCGGCCTAAAAGGATCTCTTCAGACTCCATCCACCAGGACAGATCTTTTTTGCAGCAATTGGTGATAAGAATGAGGTAGTTCATTGCATGGGTTAGAATAGACCATTTTGATCCTAGAAGCCACTGTAGTAGTCGCATAGGGAATCTCGCTAGCAGGACTAGAGTGATGGTCACTGCCATGAAATCTAATGCTTGACAAACTAGTAGCGCAATGACTTTGTCTCTCCAAAGAATAGCATGTACTTGAGATTTTATTTTCTGTAACCTGTGTTCAGTAAGGGAAGCTATACAAGAGATGGTCAGACGAGCTTCTATGAATTCTAGATCTTGATTGGGGTTTAGCTGAGATTTTGATTGATTGACTGTGATGCCTAGGTGCAAGAACAAGTACAGAATGAATTCTGTTGCTTGAAGCAGTAGATGTCTGATGGAAGCGGTCATTAGACAGTTGTCTAGATATAGAAACACCCCAAATCTGTGCAGTCTCAAGTGACCTGTTACTGCTGCCATACATTTGGTGAACACCCTGGGGGCTCTGGTGAGGCCAAAGGGTAGCACTCTGAATTGAAAGTGAATGGTTCCCGGCCAAAAGCAGACAAACCTTCTGGAACGTTTTTCCATCTTTATGTGGTAGTACACGTCTTGAAGGTCTATAGAGCATATTTATTTGTTCTCCTCTGGGAAGGGAAGAATAGACTGAACTGTGACCATCTGGAATTTGGTTTGTTGAACAAAATGGTTTAGAAGACTGAGATCCAGAATTGGTCTCCAGTCCCCTGACTTTTTTGGCACTAAAAAGAATCTTGAGTAAAATCTGGATCCTATCTGGTATGGTGGGACTTCTTGGATGACTCTTTTTGTCTAACAGCTTTTGGATTTTTAAGGCTACTTGGTCCCTCTGACTGGGTGGAACAGTGGGGAGCCTTGTTAGAACTCTTGAATAAAGAATAAAGGGGATAGAGCAACTTCTGGTAATAATTCTCTGCACTCGAGCATCTGTGGTTATTTGTCACCAGGCTCATGAATGCAGAGAACATCTTCCCTTGATTGCTTCCAGAGGCAAGCAATCGGGCCCTTTTTCAAGAGTGCTGGTAGGGCTGACCAGAGAAAGAATCTCTGGAACCCTGATTCTGCGGGATACCTTTGCCTTGTGGTCAGCATCTTCCATTAGAGATTCCCCCTCTGCCCCAAAGGGAACCTCCATCACGTGCATTCTGAAAAGGCCCTTGGGACTTCCTGAACAACATCTTTCCATTCCTCTGATTCCTACAGCAGGATCATTGTGGAGTAAAAAAACATATGTCCACTGCAGACAGGGTCTTTCAGTCTTTCTCGCACCTGGCTAGAGTTTCTTTGACTTTGGGGTCAAACAAAGAAGATCCATTAAAGAGAGTATTGATAAAGGAAGACTTGAATGCCTCCTCAAACTCACACAGGCACATCCAGTCATGTCATCTAATTGCAACTCCTGAACCAGCAGACCTAGTTTCCCCTTCAGCTGCATGTGCAAGATCCTCATGGACAAATTGGAGATAGACTCCAGGGTAGCTAACTGGGAGCTACTTTTTCTTGGCTCTCGTCAGATACAGCTCCTGCTACGGTGTCCGATAGCTCCTTGATCAGATCTCTCTGGAGTCTAGTGAAATGTGCCATAAAATTCAAGGACCTTAAGGCGAAGGTCGATGATGCATAAGCCCACTTTCCAAATCTGTCCATTGCCCTAGACTCTCGGTTAGGGGATGAACAGAGGAACTTTCCTCAACTAATTCCTTTTTGGTGGCCACTGCTTCCACCATGGCAACTACTGCTAACCCTTTTGCCCAGTTTGGTGGTCCTCAGGAGCAGAGAGAATCTTATCTGGTCTCCAGGAAATCAGTTCTATGGAGTCAGGAGCTTTCCAAACTCACTGCACGATCAGTATAATGAGATCATCAGCAGGAGGGATCACCCAGGAAGCAGATGGGTGAGAACCAAAGGCTTGCAAGTACACAGACTCCTTGAATGCAGGGTCTTTGGGCTTCCAGTTAGCCCTCTGTTTAAGGATCTCAAGAATGTCTCCAAAGGAGACATCTTCCGGGGGTGACCGGGGAGAATCTCCCCATCATCAAAATCAGTGTCCTCAGTGATGGACTCTTTAGCAGAGTCCAGGTGTTTCCTCTTACATGTTTTCTTCTGAGGAGGCTCTTCAATGGGGATGTCATAGAAGGACTTGGAAGAAGAGTGATCCTTTGCTGGGATCTCTTACAGTCTTGAAGCTCACTGTCCCGGCATAGAGGTTGGTGGAAGCACCAGGTAAGAAGGGGTCAGGGAATGAAACTCCAGCACAGCAGAAGCCACCTGAGAGCCTGTGGTGGCCAATGCCCTCTCCATAGCCTGGAAGGCAGCCCCCCCCCTCCGAAGAGAGATGGGAGCCCAGAATCGGGGAAAGACAAACTTGGAACCAGGGTCATACCCCATCTGGAGAGACCCACCTTCAAAGCAGGAGCCAAGGAAGGACCCCCAGCCACCATTGTCCAAAGAGTTAAGGATGACTTTGAGTAAAACACAGGAGCTGACTCAAACCCCTCAAGCCCGATGGCGGAGTCATGATCTTGGGAATCCGTCAGTTCCAAAGGAATTGATGAAGTCAGAGCAGAGTCTGGAACTAAAGACAAAGGGGCTGTTGGTGCCAGAGCAATTGGAGCCTGCGTGGTCAGAGTGGGGAGCTCTAAGCTCTCTGAGGAGGTCAGAGAAGGAAGAACTGGTGGAGTCTTGGGAGAAAACATCCCTACTCCAGGTGGGAGAGGGGTTTGGGAGTAAGTAGAAAGATTCCTAGCCATTAGCAGCTGATCCACCAACACTACATCTACTTAAGTGAGACTCCTGGTGGACTGAACAGACAATGCAGAGGGGGATTCTAGCCATTCTATAAAGGTACTAGGAAGCTGACCAAGAAGGGGTCAATGGAAGGGGAATAATTTGTCCTGGGTGTACATAGAGAATCACTTTTTGGCACCAAATGGGAGAGGCAAGACCTGTTGCAGTGCAGTAGGAGTGCTGGCACTGCCCAGGAAACTAAATAAGCTGGTGCTGACACCATTGCCAAAGGCACCAAAGTGGCTGGTGCCGAGGAAGAAGAAGTCTGTTTAGAGAGCTTTGGAACCTTAACTCTTGGTTCCGAGGAGGAACCAATGGAAGAGGACTTGTGTTTTTTTTTTATATATATATATATCGGTGCTGATGGTGAAGTCGGTACTCAGTGACTAGTTTTGGAACCAGAGGCCTTTGGAGACTTATCGGCCTTGGATAAATCTTCTTCAAAGGGGGGGGGGGGTCTTAAGAAGCCCCTTAAAAAATAAGCTTATTGCAGCTTTCTACCAAAGCCCTAGTACTGAAGGCCTGGCAGATGGAGCACTCCAAGTCCAAATGTGGAGCACATAACCAATAAACACAGGCAGAGTGTCCGTCAGACTTAGGAATTTTTCGTCTGCCATCCTGGTATTGCTTAAACAAAGTTGTGCCTTTGGACTTGCCTGCCATGTTGATGACTAAGAAAAGGAAGAAAGTCAAGAGGCAGAAAAAAACAATAACACTCACACGCACACAAAGGATAGATAGAAAAATTCTACCAGCAATGGTAGAAAAGAACTACTAATGGTAGACAGGAAGAAAGAAAGAAAGAAAGAAAGAAAGAAAGAAAGAAAGAAAGAAAGAAAAGGAACTACCAGCAATGGTAGGGGGAAAGTATACCAATGGATATGGACAAAACACACTTGCTCGAAAAAAAGTGATGAGAAAAAACTACAGTTTTATTAAAAAATGAGAAAGGAAAGAAAACAGGTTAATAAATTTTTGATATTTACTTAGCAGCAAGAGGACATTCAGCGGATGCGTCTTGCTACAAGGGAGGCAAACGATATCTGAGGTAATATAGAGAGGGGCATTGTGGGTAGAGTCTTAGCTTGGGAGATTTGTGGCTGATGCGAGCTGTAAAATGGCCGACTGGTTCCGAGGATCAGAACCGACTACCCAAGAGTCAAGAATACATAAAGACTGACAACATCAGATCAAAAGTTATAGTGGTAAACTATGTCCCATGCATGAACTGGTTCCACAATACCCATACTTATAGGGACATTATAAGGTGAAGTACTTTGGTGTATAGATTAAAAATATTTTATTAAAACAGCTAAAGATGTGGGGGAAGAAACTAAATGTAAGTTAATATAATGTGGAAGTCATGATTATGGGTATGGATTCAAGCAGTGAAAGTGCTTTTAGTCCCCTTAGTCTTATATTTAGATCAGGCATATTTTTATAAACCATAAGTTATGGATGACAATTAATAAAGAGCTGAAGGGATTTGTCTGGAAGGGAAAGAGGGCAGGATAAGCTGATTCTCCTTACAGAGGGGGTGGATTAGGGTTACCTGACTTGAAGGTGTACTTTACTATGAAATTTAAGGCTCATATACATAACTTAACAGAAAGTTAACAAATCAAAGTGTAAACGGGTGATGATTGAATGGGGTTAGTTCAAAACAAAGACTAGGATTTTGGAAATCTTTAAAGAGCATGTTTAAAGACGTGAGTTTCTAACCTACAGTTTAAACTTTATCTTCAATATCAAGGACTGATAACAGTTCGAAAGGAAAACTAGGATTTTGGAAATCTTGTAAAGATCATGTTTAAAGGTGTGAAATTTTAAACTGAAGGTTAGAAGCTATCTTTAAACTGTAGGTTATAAACTATCTTCCCTATCAAAGTATGATAACAGTGTATAGGCAAAGCAAAGTGATACAGGAGTGCTAAATGAAAGACCAGCTCTAATAAAGTTCTTAGTTGGATCTAGAATAGAAGCTATGGTTACAAAATGGATAATTAATTAGGTATACAAAATACTGCATAATAACTGCAAGAAATCAATCAGAGATTAGAAAATATTGGGGAAAAAATGGAAAGGAAATTTACAAAGGAACAATGGGAAGAAATATGTAAGCTCCCCCCAGTATGCAACAAAATCCAGGTGGTTTAAGATTTTTGCATGGAAGTATCTAATGGGAATTTTTAAACATCAAGTAGACTTCAAAGGATATTTTCTCAGGTAGTCAGCAAATGCAGGAGTTGTGACGGGGAAGAAAGACTGGGAACATATTTTTTGGAAATGCAATGAATTAAAAAAGTTATGTTCTTACCATAACGTTCCATCTGAGTTTTTGCTTCATCTGTCTTCAATCTGTGGGTCTCGGATCTGACTCGGCTGTACACTCCAGCCCTGGAGCTGAAAACTGAGCTCCTCCAATACTATCCATAATGCCCCAACTCTCTCTCCACCCCTCAGATCGTGTTTGCTGCTGATAAGAAAAAAAATTCCCTAAGCACAATCAAGCATCAGCCACATTATACAGAAGAGTACATCAAGGGCTCGAGTGATATATTAAGTGGGAGAAACTTGAGTGCACCTCTGCCAAGTTCTCCTAGGACCTGAGGAAGGAGGAAATATGGGGGAAAAGGTTGAAGACAAATGAAGCAACAACTCAGATGGAACATTATGGTAAGAACATAACTTTTTTACTTGAAGTTGTTGCTTCATTTGGTCTTCAACCTGTAGGACAGAGTCCCCAGCTACATAACCCCTGGGTGGCTCTCATTGAAGGATATTCAGAAGCATGGCAGAGCCAAAGGGGGCCTTGCCCCTGGAACAGACATCCGATTTGTAATGGGATATGAAGGTATGAAAGGAAGACCATGTAGCTGCTGAACAAATGTCATCAATTGGAACTCTGGACCAAAAAGCTGCAGAGGTGGACACAGACCTAGTGGAATTGGCCTTAATTTGAGTTGGCACAGGAATTCCTTTTTTTGAATATGCCAATGCAATACACTTTGAAATCCAATTAGCTAAAGTCACTTTAGTGATTGGTCTTCCTAATCTAGAGTTAGCAAAGGAGACAAAAAGGTTTGTTTGATTTTCTAATGTTTTTTGTCCTATCCAAGTAAAAACGCAGCTGTCTGTGTACATCAAACAGATGAAGCTTGTACTCTCCCTTGTTCCTAGAATCATAGGAGGTTACTAGATTATTGGCCCTGATGTCCTTATAAGCCTAACCAAGAGTTTAGCCCATGTTTAGACAAGTCAGCACCCAGATCCCCTGTCCAGCAGGGACACAGGTAGAATCCCAAGGGTGTATTTTCTGTTTCACATCCAGTTATCCAGGTTGCACTTAAAAAGGGAAAATGAGGTACTCTGACGTGGAGAGGGAGTCTATTCCACAGATGCGGGAGTTCCTGGGACACAAATCTGTTCTGCCAACAAGTCCTATTGATATCACAGACCAGGTTGAGGTCGCACGTATGGGTTGCTCGACTGGAACTTGACTTGCGGATATGCAGCAGTCCCATCAAAGCGGGGTCTGAGATTGCTTTGTATGCCAGACAGAGATCACCTCTGAGGAGTCTGTATGAAGCGGAGTCTTTTAGCCTATCTGTGTAGGGTAGGTGTTTGAGGCCCTGGATTCTCCTGGCGAGCAACCTCTGTGGTCTCTCCGGTGGCTTCATGTGCTTTGCAAGGTACATGCAGAAGGGGGTGTTGTACTCAATATCTGGCCTTATATGGGAAGAATACATGAATGTTATGACCTCTTTGTCCCTGGATGAGATACCCTTACTTATGAGATGGGTCATATAGAAAGCTTTCCGTACAACTGAAGCAACATGGTGGTCAAAGTCAGGTTGCTATGAATCTGGGTGCCCAAATCCCTCACTACTGATTCTGTACTTAGGACATTGTTATTAATGTGATATGTGGGGATGTCACTCTCCCCAAAGGGGATGATGATGATGCATTTTTTAGCATTCAGCTTGAGGCCATGTTTCTGGCACCAGTCATTTGCTTGGGTGAGACCCTCTTGGAGTACGTCCACATCACTTGGGGAATTGATGACTGCACACAGCTTGCAGTCATTTGCAAACTTGGTCAGCCATAGCCCACTGGTTTTGGCCTGCACCTCAGAGAAGTATATCCTGAACAACAGAGGCCCCAAGACCGATCCCTGGGGTACACTGCTCGTCATGGGTCTACTGCTTGAGGTGGCTTCCCCTATTTTGATTAGGTCGGTTCTAGCAGTGAGCCAGTTTGCTACCCATCTGGTAACATATGGATTAATGCCTAGTTGAGGGAGTTTATCTACTATGCCCCAGCGGGGAATAGTGTCGAAGGCTTTGGCCAGGTCAAGGTAGGCGGTGTGCGTCCATGGCTTTTGTGACTGTCTCAAAAAGTTGACCAGATTTAACAGACATGTCCTCCCCTTGACAAAGCCAAACTGTGTTGGGTTGAGTGTTTGGCGGTTGCCAATGTCCCTGTTAATGAAGTCCATGATAATCTATTCCATGGCCTTGCAGATCAGGCTAGTTAGGCTGATGGGTCTATAATTTTCTGGATCAGTAGATGCTCCACCTTTGCGTAATGGGATGACAGTGGCTGTCCTCCACTTGGCTGGGACAAAGTCGGTACTCAGGCTTTGTTTAAATAGGGAGCCTAATGGTTGCTTCAAGCACATGCCCAAGTTCATGTAGGATGCAGCCTGGGATGTTATCGGGTCCCATGGAGGCTGTATTTTTTGCCTTTGAGAGGGCAGTGATGACCTGTTCTTACAGATAAAGGGTGGGGGGGCAGGTACTGGGGATGTCCTGATTTACTGATGGGGGACCAGAACAGAGAAGTTTTTGCTGAATTTGTCAGCCAGTAGATTGGATAATATCTACAGCATTTGTGTATGTGGTATCCTTGATCACCAGTTCTGAACAGATCTGGGTGCTTCCTTTGAGATTGCAGACATATGTGAAGAAGGCCTTATGACTGCCTCTAGTAGATGTGGCCAAAGTTAGTTTTAGTGGATTTCACTAGTGCTCTTATTTGCTTGTTTAGGCGAAGGAGAGACTGCTTCCAATTGGGCACCTGCTCCTTCTTGGTCCTGGACAGCAATTTTTTCCTTTTCTTTTATACTTTATTTATTGCAGATAAACTGAGAGATTAATGACTTGATTAATGTTAGCTCTGAAGCAACCTTGGGCATAAAGGCAGGATTAGTACGAAGAGTCGCTCTGTCCTTGAGGAAGATAACATACGGAGGTTTAATGGACAGGGCTTAAAGTTTGGAAACCCTCTTAGCAGAGTTGATAGCCGCTATCTTCCAAGACAAAAATTGTAAATAAACTGTGGCAGCTCATTCAAAAGGAGCAGAAACTAAGGTTTGTAACACCAAAGTGAGGTCCCAAGGAGGCGTAGGATCCTTGACCGGAGGCCAAAGTAGAAAAGTGCCCCTTAAAAATGCTTTACATATTTTTGTAGATGCTAAAGATGTAGAATCTTCATCAGTATGGAAATTCAAGATGGCTGCTAACTTTACCTTGACTGTAGAAAAGCTAGCTCCATTGTTAAAAATGTGAGCTAAGAAATCCAGACTAGCAGGAATAGGAGCCATGAAAGGGTCTAACTGGTGCTGCTGCGCTCAGACAGAAAATCTCTTCCTTTTGCTAGAGTAAATTTTCCTGGTAGAGGCCTTATGAGCTCCAATCAAAATCTTCTGAACAGGAGAGGATAGCCCGGGAGTTCTAGCCATTAAAGAAAGTGGATCAGCCAAGCGGTTAGCTCCAGGCTGAGAACATCTGGATGTGGGTAGCCTGGAGGATGGGACAGAAGATCTGGAATGGGATCGTGAGTCCAAGGAGAACATATAAGGTAAGACCACAGGAAGGGGAACCAAACTTGTCAAGGCCAAAACAGGGCAACGAGGATGACTTTGCACTTCAACCTCTGAGCTTTCTGGAGGAATTTGGGTATCAGAGGAAGAGGAGGGTAGGCATAAAGAAGACCGGGGGGCCAAACATGAATCAGAGTGTCTCTGGGGGACTCCCCTGAAGGGGGATCAGGGCAAAATCCTCAATGCACTTGGCATTGAAAGGAGAGGTAAAGAGATCGCAGCAAGGATGACCCTATTTCTGAAAGTTCCCACTGATGGATTGAGAGACCACTCATGAGGTATCAGAATGGTTCTGCTGAGCTTATCTGCCAGAATGTTTGACTTCCCCAGAATGTATGCTGCCACTAGAAAGCAGTTGGAAGAGATCACCCATTCCCACAATCTCATGGCTTCTTGATATAGGGGATAAGACCTAGTTCCTCCCTGCATGCTGATGTACCAGACAACCGACATATTGTCTGTCTGTCTGGATGGTAACTGTCCCCATGGGAAGAGAGGCATGAACTTGCAACCCTAAAAGGACCACTCCTATCTCTAGGACATTTATGTGCAAACTGGCCTGCAGGGAGGACCATGTGCCTTGGACCATCCAACCCACCCAATGCCCCCCCCTACCTGAGCAGTTATGCCCAAGGTTGAGACTAGGTGAAGGAGACAATCCCAGGCCTGAAGAAGTCGATGATTTGTGAGAGCAGTGAGGAGCCAATGATCCAAATAAGGAAACAGGTGGAATCCAAGCAGTCTCAGGTGAGCTGCAACTACTGCCATTACTTTGGTAAACATCATGGGGGCTGTCGTGAGTCCAAAGGGGAGTACCCTGAAATGGAAGGCCTTGGCTCCAGCCAGAAATGATGGAACCTTCTGGAGAGTCTGTCCATCTTGATGTGGTAATACGCATCCTGAAGGTCTACTGAGCACATCCAATCGTCCTTCTGCAGAAAGGACAGAATGGACTATATTGTGACCATCCAGAATTTTGCTTTGGCAACAGACTTGTTTAGAAAAGTGAAATCCAAAATTGGTCTGAAGTCCCCTGTCTTCTTTGGCACCAAAGAAGAATCTTGACTAATTGCCCGATCCAAACTGGTCTTGGGAAACGGTTTGGATGACTCTCTTTGCCAGCAGCTTTGCAATTTCAAGGGCTGCTGCCTCACTTTGACTGGGTGGCACATCAGAGAGGTTTCATCTCGGACTTGGGAATTTGAAGAATGGAATGCTGTAACCTCTGGACATTATTTTTAACCCTCAACAATCAGCAGTGATGGCTTCCCAGGCTGTTTGGTGTAAGGAAAGACGTCTCCTGACAGTCTCCAGAGTAGAGCAATCAGGCAATCCTTCAAAATTGATGAAAGGGCTTGCCCGAGAACGTATCTCAAGACCCCTGATTTCTCAGACTCCCCTGCTGTGGGGGCAGTGCCTGCCATTAGAATCATTTCCTCCTCTACCTCTGGAGGAAAAGTCTCCCTGCAAGTCCTGGAAAACACCTCAAGACTTTTGAAACTATAGCTTCTTACCACCACTCTGATTCCTGGAGTAGGATCATTGTGGGGTAGAAAAGTGTATTCTGATGGCAGACAAGGTCTTTCTGTCTTTCTCACTCTGGGAGAGTGTGTCTCTAACCACTGGGCCAAAAAGAGATGATCTGTTGATGAAGGAGGCCTTGAAGTGTTCCGAGAATTCACATAGCTGTGTTCAGGCATGGTGCCTAAAGGCAACAGCTGAACCGGCTGCCCTTGAGGTGCCTTCTGCCACATGCAAAAGTAGCCTCATGGACATGCTGGAGATAGAACAGAGGGTGGCCATTCTGGAGGATGAGATCATCTTGTCCTCTTCAGACATGCAACCCAGGACAGAAGCAGAAAGTTCCTTAAGCTCTCTCTGAAATATGATTGTGTGTGCCAGACAATTCAGCACGCACACAGAAAAGGTCACTGTTAGACCCGCTTACTGAATCTGTCCATTCCCCTTGACTCCCTGTAAGCTCTCCTAGGACAGCTCTTTCTTTGTGGCTGCTGCAACCCCCATCGCATCAACTCACACACCCTTTGTACAGCGGGATTTGTCCGGGGAGGCTCTAAGTATCTTATCAAGGTGCTTAGGAATGGGCTCTACCATGTTCAGTTCCTTCCAAGCCCTGCGGGATATTAAGTCAATCAGGGGATATGCAGGGGGGAACCCAGGATGTAGATGGACCTGCTCCAAACATTTCCAGGAACATAGACTTACTCGAGTTGGGTTTGTGAGTAGACCCACCCACCTTTTTGTCTAAGAATTTCCATGATGTCTCCAAAAGAGACATCCTGAGGTGGGGATCTGGGGGAGCCCTCCCCTTCATCCAAGCCCACATCTTCTCAGGGATTCTAGTGGGGAATTTGAGTGCCTCTTTTTGCATGTGTGCTTCCAGTGCACCTCCTCAGGGGGATGCTCAGAGAAGGTGTCAGAAGACTCAGGGTGCTCCTGATGAGAAGCCACCTAAAAACTGTTTTGAACAGGCTGTCACCAAGGAGACTGGAGAGTGGGATCCCGTGTGGCCAATTCAGGAGGGAGGGAGGTCAAATCTGAGGGAGGGAGAGTCGGGGCTCTTGTGGGGGCTGAGAACCCTCTCCACTACTTCGATGGCCGAGGACAAACAAAACTCTGAGGGCAACTCCGTCAGGGCTGAAGCCACTGATACCAAAGCCAGATGAACCCCTGCTGCTCCCGGTACTGAAGGTGGAGTCACAGCCGAACTGTCGAGAGCCGTGGTACCAAGGGGGAGGGACAGCTCTGAAAGCCTGGTAGCTGAAGCCAAACCCTCGGACCCGACACCGAAGCTACAGTTCTGAGAGTCTGTAGGGCCCAAAGAAACTAGGGCCGGGGTAAGCACTGAAGTATAGTTACATATTGGAACTGATGTCTTGAAACTTGGCCTCCTCGGACCCAAGGATTCCAAAGTCGATGGCTGGATCTGAGAAGGAAAACTAGGCATAAAGGTAGGCTATGTGCTCATGGCTCCAGAAGGAGATGGAGCGGGCAAAACTTCCAACTGAGTCTGCGCCTTCAGAAATTTCCTCATAAGCCTGTCTACCTCGATTTCTGAGAGGCTCCAGGAGGACCTGGCAGAAGAAGCTGTCGACCCTGGCCTGGAGTGGTGCCTGTGGGATATCAACAGAGGAGACTTTGGAAGAGGGCCAGTCAGCTCCAGTGAAAAACACAGAGATCAGAGCTGAGGGGATAAAGCAGAGTAGTTGGTCAATTTTTGGTGGGCGGTTCTCCCACAGGAACTGATGCTCTATTGGAAGACTGCTTCCTGGACTTGTCTTTTTCCTTGGGTTTGTCAAGACCCTTGTCACTTGCTTTTTTTTGAGGAGGTTTGAGCCCCTGACGTAGTTCCAGAAGAAGAAGAAGTGGAGGCAGGAAGAAGGCCCTTCAGGATTAACTTATTCCTCTGTTGATAAGCAAGCTCTGATTAAAGCCCACGCATCTAGAACAGTAAGAATCTAAATGGGCCACACCAAAACAAACTACGCACAGAGTGTGGGCATCAGAAGGTGGAATTTTATGCCCACACTCTGTGCATTTCTTGCAGCCTGCTGGCTTGGAATCAGCCTGGGCAGGACACAACTACTACAAAAAACACACTCTAAGGTGTAACAAAAGTAACAAAAGATAGCGAGGTAGGAATTTGAAAGAGAGAAAAAAGATAATAATAATGTACTCACATACACAAAAAACTTCACTGAAATTCCTTAGAGGGAGCTCAGAGACGCAACCTCATGGTTATTCAGACAAGTGGCAAATGACATCTGGGGGGGTGGAGGGAGAGTTGGGCATTATCGGTAGGATAGGAGGAGCTCAGTTTTCGGCTCCAAGGCTGGAGTATACAGCCGAGTTGGATCCCACACCCACAAGTTGAAGACCAAATGAAGACAACAACTTCAGATCAGCATATTAAAAAAAAAATCCCTACAGAGTACTCTGACAGAAAAGTTGGGGAACAAATGTATGTAACCAAGGAGATGATTCTTCTGAGCTGCAATATAAGATAAACATGCAGAATAATGTTCAGGAAGAGCAGTGAAGTTTACAGGATGGTAGTAACAGAGCAACCTTTGTAATGGAATGAATGAAATTGTTAAAACGAAGACATATATGTATACTGCATGACAATAGCAATGGAAAGAAAAGTTATATATTGTATGTATAAATATGCCATCACTGCCTCCTATAATTCCACAGCCCTATTAAACTATTTGACCAACTGCTTAACAGTTACCTGCGGTGGTGGTGTTGCGGTAGCATTGTCGCCTCACAGTAAGACGCTGTCCGGTTTGATTCTCAGCTAGAGCGTCTTCTACGTGGAGACGTGTGAATGGGCGTACCTTCGTTGAAGGTTGTGCGTCAGGGCTGGTAACTCGGCACGTTAAAATCAACTACCAATCACTAGCGGACCGGAGTTCTGCTGTGACGACCCCTAACTGGGAAAGGCCGAGACACAACAACAACCAACTGCTTAACAGTTACCCTATGCTGCTACTTTTGTGTAAAAAAGTGTTTTTTATTGCTGTTTTAGAAACTATACTGATGTATTCTATCATTGTTAACCTTTTCTTATTATATTTACTTTATATTCCTGTGAGACAATCTGTAATGTAAGTGTGCAATGTGTACTATGTATTTGCATTTTTCTGGAGCTTTTCTCCCCAGGACTCCATTGAAAACAGGCTCCTTGTGGCCCAATTGGACTATCCTGGCAAACAAACTGCAGATAAATAAATAAATGAATAAATTTACCATAATGATGGATTATTTTCATCCTAGTCCTTTCGATAAGACAAATGGGACTGGAGCCATATGTCAGATCTGATCTGTCAGTTTACCAGTGCTCTCTGCCTAGAGCTCCTAGATATTACCCTCCCATAATGCTCTGTGCCTATTTAGCCTCAGATCAAGTTTTTTCTGTGCCATAGCAATAGGACTCAAGCATGATAAGTCTGGCGAAAATATGTAAGACAAAAGGTTAGGCAAATGAGGGGTGTGTCGCATCAGACAGACTAGATTGAAAAGGATCCATCATTATGCTAAGCACATAATTTTCATATCCTATTTCATATGTCTGTCTGATTCAAATTATAGGACAGAATCCCAAGCTTGATGGCATCATGACAGGATGCCTTTCAGGACAGAATTCTCAATGGAAGCCCTAGATATTGAAATTAAATCCAATTTATAATGATGGTTCGCAAATGTATGTAAGGGATACTGAGTAGTGGCTGCACAGACTTCTGCAGAATTTCTGAAAAAGGTAGTAGATATAGCAGTTGATCTCGTGGAAAGAGATTCTGGTCTAGTTTGGACAGACTCTTTCTTACTTGTGTAAAAAAGGTTACTTACTCACCATAATGTTCCATCTGTGTTGTCCACTTTCATTCTTCCTCAACTTTTGGGTTCGGTTCTGATCCTTGGATCTGACTTGGCCCCTTCTACTAGCTTGTGGATCACTGAAAGCTCTTGAGCCCCTCCCTTTTGGATAAAAAAGCTGAAGAAGCATAGATCTCATGGAATGTGCATGTGGCAGTTTGGTTAAGAACATGCCCAATTTATTATAAACACAGGTAATACAATCAGTCATCCACTTAGCTAATGTTACTTTAGAGACTGATTTGCCCAGTTTTGAATGCAAAAAGGATACAAACAGTTGTTCTCTTTTTCTAACATCTTTCATTCTATGTAAGTAAAAATGTAATTGTTTGAGAACGTCCAACAGGTGTAACACATATTCTCCTTATCTGAAAAATTTGGAAAGAAGACTTTAAGTTGATAGTTTGAGTCATATTAGATTCTGACACCACCTTAGGAAGAAAGGAAGGGTTGGTTCTTAAGGATACTCTGTCTTTATGAAAAATCAAGTAAGGGGGGCTTAGAAAACAAGGCCTGTAATTCAGAAACCCTTCTGGCAGAAGCAATTGCTACTAAAAATATAGTTTTCCAAATTAAATATTTCAGTTCTGTCTTAGCTGAAGGTTCAGATAGAGACGGAGGTACACATTGCAATGCTACATTTAAATCCCAAAGGACAGTAGGATCTTTCATAGGAGGTCTAAGAGAAGTCTTCCTCTTAAAAAGGCTCTACAAAGTTTGGAAGATGCTAGAGACGAATCATCTATTCCAACATGAAAACTGGAGATGGCAGCTAATTGCACTTTAATGGTAGAAGACCTAGCTCCTTTGTTGAAGACTGTTAGAAATTCCAGAACTTTATATATATGAGCAGAAAAGGTGATTTAATCAATTCTGTTTTGCCCAAAATACAAATCCTTTCCATTTACTTTTGTAAAATCTTCTGGTAGAAGCTTTGGGAGATGATAAAAGAATATGATAGACAGGGGAGGAGAGCCCGGGCTGTCTAGCCATTAACAGAAGTGGAGAAATCATGTGGTTAATTTTTGGTCCAGAATGTCTGGATGAATTGAGTCTGTTGGGATAGACAGAAGGTCTGGAGTTGGATCCAGTAGTCAAGGGGGACTAAGAAGATGAGGCCAAAGAAAAGGAAACCAAATCTGATGAGGCCCATAAAGGACAATGAGGATTACTGTGCTCTTCAATCGAGATGCTTTCTGAAGAAATTTGGGGATAAGGGGTATCAGAGGATAGGCATAAAGGAGACTGGTGGGTCAGTTATTACGTAGAGCATCTCTTGGGGACTTCCCCGGTGGGGGGATGAAGGCAAAGAACCTGCTGCACTTGTTGTTGAGAACAGACGTAAAAAGGTCACAGTGCAGTTGACCCCATCAACAGAAGATCTTTTCCACCCCATTCATGTTGAGAGACCACTTGTAAGGCATTAGAACAGACCTGCTTAAACTGCAATCATGTTGGTCTTCCCCTGAATGTAAACTGCTATCAGAAATCGATTGGAAGAGATCACCCACTGTTTGGATCACAATAGTCCCAGTGGGGACTTGGAAAGTCTACAACACTAAGAGGATGGCTCTTATTTCCAGGACACTGATATATATATGTTGACCTCTTCGGGGATCATGCGCCTTGGACTGTCCTTCCCAGGAAGTGTACCCCAGCTTATATGGGAGGCACCTCTGGTCGCCATGGCCTTGGGGTGGGGAAGAACAACGGGACAACCTTCTTGCACTTGAATTCATTGTATCCACCACAGAAGATATTTTTTGCAAGCTTGTGTAATCTTTACCTGACTGGACAGAGGGTGGTAAAGAATGGGCCATTGAGTTGCTAATGTCCATTGCAGTATTCTCATATGGTACCTTGACAACAGTACTAGGATACCTGCTGTTGACATGGACCCTAAAGCTTGAAGGATTAATCGAGTTGAGAGAGAAGAGGTTTGGATGTTTTTCCTGACCTGGATCTGAAAAGTCTGAATTCTTGCCAACGGACGAGATACTGTTTGCCTGAGCAGGTTGAAAGAAGCACTGATACATTCTAATGTCTGAGTTGTTTCCAGATGAGATTTGTTGTAACTGCCTGAAATATTCTGATGGGAGCAAATCTGGAGTATGTAATCTCGGGCTAGTATCAGTTGATATCTAGTCACAGTGGTTAAGAGCCAGTCATCTAAATACAGAAACACTCGGAATCCTTGCAGCCTCAAGTGAGCTGTTACTACTGCTATGCACTTGATAAACACTGTGGGGGCTGTTGTGAGACCTAAGGACAGAGGTTTGAATTGATAATGACTGGCTTCCAGTGGGAAGTGTACATATCTCCTGGAGCATCTCTTCATTTTGATATGATAGTATGCATCCTGAAGATCTACTGAGGACATCCAATTGTCGTGATGCAGGAAAAAGCAGAATGGACTGAACCATTACCATCCAAAAATTTGTATACTAAACTGACTGATTTAGATAGCTAAGATGCAAGACTTGTCTCCAGTCCCATTTTCTTTGGCACTAAAAAGAATCTTGAGCAAGTTCCGGCCTCTCCTTGGTCTGGGGGGACCTCTTAGTTGCCTCATTTTTCTAGCAACTTCTGTATTTCTAGTGCTGCTGCTGCCTCCCTCTGACTGGGTGGAATATTGGGGATTTTCTTTGAAACTAGAGGTTGATCGGAAAATGGGATGATATAACCTCTGGATATTATCCTCTACATCCATGAATCTTTTGTAATTTTTAACCAGGCTCTCTGGTGCAGGGATACAGGACTCCACCCACCTCCACAGATGGACATTCGAGCCTCCTTTCAGGAGCACTGATAGGATCTGTCAAGAGAAAGAATCTCTCAATCCTTGGTTCTGTGGACCCCCTCTGGCATCTTCCATTACAGCACCCCCCCCCCGATGCCTCCAGGGGAACTATCTCCAAGTGGGTCTTGGAAGGGCCCTGGGATTTCTTGAACCACATCTTTCGACCTCCTCATTGATTCCTAAAAATGATACATTGAGGGGTTGAAAAATATACACCCACAGCAGACTGGGTTTATCTTCATGCTCACACCTGGAAAGCGTGTCTTTCATTTTGGGGTCAAATAGGGAACTTCCATCAAAAGCAGCACTGATGAAGGAAGCTCTGTAGGGTTCTGCAAAGTCACAAGCGCAGCCAGGTGTACCTCCTGAAGGAAATGCCTGAACCCGCCTCCTGTGATGTACCTTCTGCTGCATGAGAGATAAGCCTCATGGATGAACTGGAAATGGGATGGAAGGGTAGCCAACTGTGAGGCAACCATGCTCTCTGTCTCGGAGGATATGGTCTCAGAGCAGGATCTGGTAAGTTCTTTAATCAAATCCCTCTGGAATTTTGTGAAGTGATCGAAGGACAACAGCCGCTGAAACATAAACATGCTTTCCAAATCTGTCCAGCACCCTATACACCCTGTTAGGAGGGTGGACAGAAGAACTCTGTTCTGCTAGTTCCTTCTTGGTGGCTGCCACTATAACCATGGCATCAATCAGTACTCCTTTGCTCCAATGGATTCTGTCCTTTTGTAGTGCCAATATTTTGTCTGGTCTCTTGGGTATTGGTCCAACAGCATCTCGCTCCTTCCACGCCTGCTGAGAGACCAAATCAATGAGCTCATCAACTGGCAGAGTCACTCAAGAGATAGACAGGCCAGCACCAAAAGCCTCCAGGAATACCGACTCCTCTTGAGAAGGATTGTGGGGAGACCAACCACCCCTTTGCTTTAGAAGTTCCAGAATGTCTCCAAATGAAATGTCTCATTGGGTGGTGATCTTGTCTCCAAATGAGATGTCTTGTCAGGTGGTTATCTTGGGAACCCTCATCAAAGTTGGTATCTTCAGTGACTGACTCTTGAGAAGAGTCTAAGTGCCTCCTTTTGCACTTTCTCTTCTTGAAAACTTATTTGGTGGGACGTTGTATACCCTGACAGGTATCCTGGTGGCTAATTGGGGCTGGCTGTCTCTGTGGTAAGGATGTTGGAGGCTCAAGACACAGAGACAAATGGGCTAGGGTGGTTGGGGATGAAGAAGGTGGAGAAGTTCAAGCTCTAGGGATACAGAAAGCTGTCTCCACTACCTCGAATGCTGAATGCCTAGGAGAGAAGGTAACAGACAGTTCCAAAAGAACATGCATACAAGCTGTAAGCTCTCTCCTCCCCAAACGCAAAGCACTCGAAGAAGAAGTCATAGCTCAGCTGTCTATCGCCGAAGCTCTGAGAGGAAGAGATGGCTCTGTGAGCTTCAGAGGCAACTCTAACACCCCAGACCCGACGTCAATGCTACTCAGAGCCAGTCCACTCAGAGATGTCACTGAAGTCAAAGAAACCAGTATCTTCAGATCTGATGTGAATGACTCTGGAACCATTGGATCTGATGACTCTGATACTAGAGGTTGGATCAGAGAGGGAGGAAGTGGGAGGTGGGGGGGGTTATACTAAGGTCCCTGGACCCGGCGAGGTCGGAGCCGAGAGAACTCCCATTTGTATCTACCTGCAGAGGAACTTCCTCATCATCCTGTCTGCATCAGTTTCAGTCAAACTTTTTGAAGAGCAAGTCAAGGATGTTGTGGAGGAGGTCTTTAAATGGTGGTGTCTCGGAGAACACTCCAAGAAGGCGGATAGCAGCCTAGAGGTGATAGGATCCAGACCCAAGAGTGGTGATCAGATCGTAGGTGATTTTTCTTTCTGAATCTTCAGATTAGAAGATTTAGGCATTTTTGCTGGAGGTTTTTTAATTTATTTATTTACTTACTTTTGAGTGGCGTTCAAAAGACATGCGTAAATGGGTGTACCTTTGTTGAAGGTTGGGCATCGAGTTGGCACCTCAGCACCATAAAAAAAAAAAAAAATCTACTTCCAATCATTAGCGGACCGGAGTTCCACTGTGGCGATCCCTTAACCAGGAAAAGCTGAAAAAGAACAACTTTTGATCTACTTTTGATTACCGGGTATGTCCGACTGGACAAGAAACCCATTTTCAGCAGAGACTCAGGAAGAAAAGCTCAAAAAATTACAAAATACAAAAAGTAGTGCAGTGAATAAATGAGAAAAGTAACAAGAAAAATATTTACAGAGTAAAAAATCCAGTACACATGAAACAATATTTACAGAGTAAAAAATACAATAAAGATGAAACAAAAGGCAGATACAATACAGTGGAAAAAAATACAAATAGTCAGAAATCATAATAGGTTTAAGCTAAAATCACTCAACACTTTATTTTTTGTGGAACCTTCAAAGAAAAGAATATAGAAGTGAGTTTAGGCTATAAGAGGTGTAGGTAGAGAAGATTAATGAAAATAAATAGTATATAACTGTACTAGCCTGGAGAAGTGCAGGAACATAGCCAGTGTTTAGCATAATATTCTTTTAGGAGTTGCTTGAAAGTATGTGTATCAGAGGTAGAGAAAATATGCTGGGGGAGAGAGTTCCATGACTTGGCAATTTTATAAGAGTATAAGGAATTCCCATGATAGTTATGAGATTTGGTTACATTGAGCATGAGTTTATTGCATGACGTAAGGGACTTAAGGTTTGTGTAAGGTTGAACGAGGTCAGCTAAAGCAGGTCAGAATTCAGGTTTATGGATGATTCTATGACATGTTTGAGAAATAGTAAGCTGGGGAGTTCTATCCAATTAAGGTGGTGAAGAGTTGTACAATGGTGAGACCTAGGAGGTAGGTTTGAAGCAAATTTGGCTATTGTATTATAGCAGGTTTCAAGGTTGTTCAAATCTGCTTTACGTAAGTTGGTAAAGATTTGGTAGCAGTAGAAAATGGTGGATAGGAGGTGGGATCTAGCAGTATCTAATCTGGCATAGTCGGTTTGATAGGGTTTTCCTCTATAGAGTGAACCAAGTTTTATATGCACTTTTTTGATTGTTAATGCAATACGTTTATCAAACTTCAGGCCATTATCTATTGTAACACCTATAAGTTTTGTCTGTTTGACTGGTTCTATTTTTATGCCATTAGTGGAGAAGACGGTGAGAGGCAATGGGGTGTTAGTAGCCTTACAATTACTGAAAAAACATGAGTTTGGTTTTGCTGGGATTTAAAATAAGTTGATGGTCATACAAGTAGTTTTCAATGTTTTGTAGGGCAATTTGAGTTTTGTCTTGCAGTTCTTTGACAGATGGGGCAGAGCAGATGAGAAAGGCATCATCAGCATATTGAATGACAGAGGCAAGATTAGTGGAGATACTGAGATCATTGGTAATATGATAAAAAGTAGAGGGCCAAAGATGGAGCCTTGAGGGACTCCAACTGTGATGGGTAGTAGTGGGGGGAGAGTTTATTATCCCATTTAGTAGTTTGTTGACAGTTAAAGCAATAGCTATGAAACCAGTTTAAGGATGTTGTACTGATACTGTATGAGGCAAGTTTGCTAAAGTTTTTGGTGTGATACTGTGTCAAAGGCTTTTGACATGTCAAGGAAGGTAGCTGAGATGAGGTCACTATTATTTTTGAGGAGATTTGTGGTGTTTGTGAAACTTATAAGGGCTGTACTGGTGCTGTGTGTGGGTTGAAGCTGTGCTGAGTGTTGGAAAGCATGTTGTTTTTAAGGAAGTAGCCAAAGATTTGCTGGTATATACATTTCTCCAAGATTTTGCCTAGTGGTGAGAGAATGGCGATTGGTCTATAGTTGGGAGATGTCTGTAGAGGGTCCACCTTTGTACAGGGGTATGATATGATATATTTCCAGAGATGAGGTACATACAGTTCAGAGACACAGCGGTTGATAAGAATAGATATGGGATAGGAAATGGATGAGGCAGCGAGTTTTAGAAATTCATTGGGAAGTCGATCAGCTACAAGAGTACGTTTTTAATTTACCTAGGAGTTTCTTTATGTAGCTGGTTTGAACTGGCTTAAGGGAGAAGGGGGCAGAGTTGGGGATTAGTATAGTGGTGGATTAGCAGTGTTGTTTAATGTAGTTATCGAGTTGATAAAGTGGGTATTGAATTGTGAGGCTAAACATTTGTTACAGTTAACTGTTTGCCTGGGTTTAGGGGGCAGTTTATGGCTTGCCAAAATTTTTGAGGGTTATTTTGGTATTTTTGTTGACAAGATTGGAAGTAAGATTTGTTTCGTCTTTTTTGATTTGTTTTATAGCCTGATTTCCTATTTGTTGGTAGGAAGTTAGGTTCTCTTTATTTTTGTTATCGTGATAGAGTGTCCAGGCTTTATCCCTTTGCTTAAGTACAAGTTTTGTTTCTTTTGTTAACCAAGGTAGTTGTTTGGATTTGGAGTGAATTTTTCTAATAGGGGCTAAGTTTTAAGTATTTCTAGGAATGCTTTGTTCAAGTACTGTACTGCAAGGTCTAGCTGTAGAAATTTAAGAAGTGACCAATCATATTGTAATAATGAATTAAATATAGATGAGGAAAAATGTTTTTATTAGGGATAAAATTGAAAGAGATATTACTAGCCGAATGTATATGTTTTCTGATTAGATATGTTGGAGTGGTCACTAAGAGTATCAGGAAGGCAGCCGGCATCATAACTTGTATTAGGTTTATTTGTCCGAATCCAGTCCAAAATAGTCTGTTTATTGGTATGCATACGCGGGTAGGACAGTTAATAATTTGACAGAAGTTATATAAGTTTATAAAGCTGGTGGGAGATTTGGAGGCACAGGTAAGCCAATCTAGGTTAAAACCACCAAGTATGATTGTTTCCTGGGAAAAGTTGGCGGAAGCCCAGCTGAAAATGTATTCAATGGTAGATAGGTTGTTAGCGGGGGGAAGGTAGATAACTATGATGATTATGGACTTATGGGAATTAAGTTCTAGGTGAGTGCATAGTATTTCAGAGTTAGGGAGATCAGGTGGAGTGGAGTTTAGGTGTACTACATTGAGTGAGTCTTTGTACATTAGAGCTATGCCACCACCCTGTTTGGCTAACCTTTCTAATCTAAATATGGGTACTTTTCCGTTATCGGTGCAACAGTTCTAATGCGTTAGCAAGCACACACAATGATCGCACAGCTGATAGCCCTGAAATGGTTGTTTTGAAAGAGAAAGATCATCCCACTGAGAAATATAGGTTGTTATGACTTCAAAGGAAGCATCAAGTAGGCAAATGTTAAGCTGCAACATTAACTAAATCGGAAGTACCTTACTTAAAGCCCTGTGATTTGAAACTACACAGTAAGACCTGCTTTAGTTAGCAGTTCGACTACCTTCTCTAAAACATCTGCGACCTAAATAATCCAACTTGTTTTTGTATAGGTTATTTGTTTTTATGACTGCAAAACTACCTGCATTGTGCAACTGGCTCACCTGCAAAATAATTAAACACTAATGGAAACGAAGAGTACATTAGAGTAAAAGTAAGAAAAAATGAAACAGAAGGAAAGAAAGAAAGACCACATCAGTGGTAATTCAAACGTGATACAGGGAAAAAAGTCTCCCATTCCCAGATCCATCTTGCTGAATGAAATGGGGTGGAACCTCTAGGGTGGGGTTTTATGTTGTTTGACAGTTGAAAACCTAATACCTGACAGTCAGTCTATAAAGCCACCTTTGTCTGAAACTGAAAGATTTTCGCAGAATCTCCAGACTTTTGTCTCACAGTTTTAGCTTCTTCGTTATAAATTTTGTGATATTCTGGGAAGTCATTGATTACTGAAGTCAGTAAATAAAGACAAACATTCGAGTTTCAAAGAGTGACTTTTCATAACAGAAGCTCTTCCAACAGTGGTCTGTACACTTACAAACAATGATCCTTATATACACATAATTAGATTTAAAATAGACACATTAAACCGTTCTAGTTTTATGAAGAAAATTAGTACATGTCGGGGGAGCGACACCACATTTTGCTGTGAGAATAATACTACCATGTCTAATTCATAAGCGTTAATATGTATTATGTCCTCCAAAAATCCCAGGAAAATGCTCTTCACTACAAGGCATTTTTGAAAGATTAAGGTGAGACTACATTCATGATGTAGCAAATTAGCTTTTTTCCCTCAGTTCTTCAATTCCATTTATGCATGTTTCTCGGACAAGAATAACATTATAAGATAGGAAATGAGTCTCCCACAACCCTGCCTTTCTAATATATAATAATATTAACTGCTTCTCTTTCAAAACAACTGCTTCAGGGCTAACAGCTGTGTGACCATTGCATATGTGTTAAAACTGTTGCCCCAATAACGGAAAAGTAGCTAAATATGTTATACCCATTGGAAAGTATTTCCTCATTTTTTATGTGGAACTTTAACCAGGTTTCAGCTATCACAACTACATCTGTATAGTACAGGGCAATAGCAGTGTGTAATTTGTGAACTTTATTCATGATACTTCTAAGGTTGAAATTGGTTATGAATAGATCAGAGCTACATCTTTTTGGTACTGGCTAGCGGTGAGAGGATATAGTAGAAATAGGATATATAGGGTGAGGTGAACGGGGTGGGTAGGATTGGGTATGAGGGTGTGTAGTGAGTGGGGGACCTGGGTTGGGGTAGATGTCAGCTTGGAGTTTAATGTGTGTAAGGGAGTGGAGGTGAAGAAGCTTTAGTTTGGAAGTTTGTTTGTGAGTTTTCAGTAAGCTGTATGCAGAGCTATGCAAGTGAACATGTCTAAATGAGAAAAGTAGAGTTTTAGAGGAATTGAAAAGATGTGGGGAGATGTGAATGTTTACTTTGAAGTGATGTGGATTGTGCTTGTGCATATAAGGCAGAGTTGGGGTGGGGTAGTTTGTACAGTGGTGGTAACAGTAAGATGTGGAATGGCAGGCTAGGATATGCAGACTTAGTATAGGGGTCAATGTAGTGATAAGTTTTGTAAGTGACGTGATTAAGTTAGCAGAACTTTTTGTAGCTGTGCTGTGCACAGCTATTTGTAGCTGTGTAAGGAAATAGGATGGAAGGAAATATGTGTTGAGTATAAACTACTGGAATTGATGAAATGAACAGAGATGATAGGGTAGGTGATTTTAAGTAAGTGGAATGTAGAGGTAGGAAGGAGTATGATTAGGGGAAGGTGTAATTAAATGGGATAATAGCTGATGGTGACTGACTGCTGAGGGACGTGAGGTAGGCAGGGGACTGGTTTGGTTAAGTATAAATGTAAGGATGGCAGCGATGGGTGAGAATGAGGGCAGTGTGGGGGGAGCGGAGTGAGCCCGAGCATAATGAGGTCAAATGGAGTGGGATGAGCCAAATTCAGAGAGTGTGCAAGAGTGAAAAGAGACAATCAGCTTAGAAAATGGCCAGGTAGAGAGGAGATATTACCTTAAGTTAGAAGGCAGACAGAAAGAGAAAAATAAAAAATAAACTTTGCAAGAGGAGAAGGCTGTCACTGGGAGAGAGAGTCATGGAAGGGATTGAACACAGGTGGAGAAAGAGAGAGTGTAAGGGGAGAGAAACTCAAGATGGATTTAAGAGTGTTTTATTAATAGGACAGGAGTAAGGGCAGATTGAATGAGGAGTGGTACAAAATAAAACAGCAAAGGCAGGCAGAAGGAAGGGTTGGTGAAATGGACCGCAGACGCAGATGAGGGGGTGGCTGGAACAAGTTGTGGTTGCGGTGAGTAAGATAGAGGGGAGGGGGAGGTAATGTGCAGAAACAGCATCAAGGAGGTAAAAAAAATATAACAAGATGTAGGGAGTTAGCACAGAGGGAACTTGCAGGCAGAGGCCTTTGGCTGGAAGGTGTCTTCCCGAGTGTCTTGGAGTAGAAGTTTATTTGTAGTGGCACAATTGGGGCTCTTAGACCTAAGAAAAGGTAAGTGAAAAGTTAGAGAAGAAAGGCAATAATAAGGGGAAATAATACTATAAGGTAAGGGAGAGGAGTGGGAAAGACGTAAGGACAGTAGGGAGATTTGAGAGACAGAGGAAGAAAACAGAGTTAATTCAGGTGGAAAGAGAAGGTGGGTTAGATGTAGAAGAAAAGGAAGGTACAATACAAAGCCAAATCAGTTTAAAACATAGCCATTATTGCAGATTAGACATAATAAATTAAACAAGTCAGTCAGAGGTTCAGAGCAGATAACAGCGATTCACTAGCCACTCATTCAATCTGCCCTTCTCCTCTCCCCTTGCTAGCAATAAAAGTAACACAGAAGGACACTGACTGTGATTAACCTGCAGTTGAGCAAATATTATACTATGTCAGTAGTGCAATTTGACTTTGTAATGTCCATGTTGAGCAAGTAATAAATATCGACAGGACAATGACTAAGATTACTTAGAAATTAAAGTAAATAATAAGCAACTGTAGGGCATGAATCGGAGCGTCATATTCTTTTGAAATGGCAATGGAAACACAGACACTAGCATCTTTTATCTAGTGAATCCACGGCTGAGTACCAGAGTGAAGTAGAAGCAGTTATGGGTACATTATTTAGTGCAGTAACATAAAAAGAGAAAACAAAACAATACATACACACAGTGCAGACTAGAGAAGTTGTGACTGCAACTGAGCTACAAAATATAAGCATCATCTTGATTTTTTTTTATTATTTTTACAGATTACTGTTTTTACAATTTAATATATATAAAGCACTTTGTCTATTCAGTATCTTCACAAATCCTTATCTGTTTAAAAACTTTCATTTGTCTCTAGTGCTTGCTGTCTTGTAGGCTATTGTGTAAACTGAAACATTTCCTCTGTGTAATTATCTCTTGGCTAGTGGGGGCTGGTTCTTTTGTGTTCTTGTAAAAAAAAAAAAAAAAATTCTGTCTTTTGCACACAGTGCAGACTAGAGAAGTTGTGACTGCAGCTGAGCTACAAAATATAAGTATCATCTTGATTTTTTTTGATTATTTTACAGATTACTGTTTTTACAATTTAATATATATAAAGCACTTTGTCTATTCAGTATCTTCACAAATCCTTATCTGTTTAAAAACTTTAATTTGTCTCTAGTGCTTGCTGTCTTGTAGGCTATTGTGTAAACTGAAACATTTCCTCTGTGTAATTATCTCTTGGCTAGTGGGGGCTGGTTCTTTTGTGTTCTTGTAAAAAAAAAAAAAAAGTTTCTGTCTTTTGCACACAGTGCAGACTAGAGAAGTTGTGACTGCAACTGAGCTACAAAATATAAGTATCATCTTGATTTTTTTTTATTATTTTTACAGATTACTGTTTTTACAATTTAATATATATAAAGCACTTTGTCTATTCAGTATCTTCACAAATCCTTATCTGTTTCAAAACTTTCATTTGTCTCTAGTGCTTGCTGTCTTGTAGGCTATTGTGTAAACTGAAACATTTCCTCTGTGTAATTATCTCTTGGCTAGTGGGGGCTGGTTATTTTGTGTTCTTGTAAAAAAAAAAAAAAAAAAGTTTCTGTCTTTTGCACACAGTGCAGACTAGAGAAGTTGTGACTGCAACTGAGCTACAAAACATAAGTATCATCTTGATTTTTTTTTATTATTTTTACAGATTACTGTTTTTACAATTTAATATATATAAAGCACTTTGTCTATTCAGTATCTTCACAAATCCTTATCTGTTTAAAAACTTTCATTTGTCTCTAGTGCTTGCTGTCTTGTAGGCTATTGTGTAAACTGAAACATTTCCTCTGTGTAATTATCTCTTGGCTAGTGGGGGCTGGTTCTTTTGTGTTCTTGTAAAAAAAAAAAAAAAAAGTTTCTGTCTTTTGCACACAGTGCAGACTAGAGAAGTTGTGACTGCAACTGAGCTACAAAATATAAGTATCATCTTGAATTTTTTAATTATTTTTACAGATTACTGTTTTACAATTTAATATATATAAAGCACTTTGTCTATTCAGTATCTTCACAAATCCTTATCTGTTTAAAAACTTTCATTTGTCTCTAGTGCTTGCTGTCCTGTAGGCTATTGTGTAAACTGAAACATTTCCTCTGTGTAATTATCTCTTGGCTAGTGGGGGCTGGTTCTTTTGTGTTCTTGTAAAAAAAAAAAAAAAAAAAGTTTCTGTCTTTTGCACACAGTGCAGACTAGAGAAGTTGTGACTGCAACTGAGCTACAAAACATAAGTATCATCTTGATTTTTTTGATTATTTTTACAGATTACTGTTTTACAATTTAATATATATAAAGCACTTTGTCTATTCAGTATCTTCACAAATCCTTATCTGTTTAAAAACTTTCATTTGTCTCTAGTGCTTGCTGTCTTGTAGGCTATTGTGTAAACTGAAACATTTCCTCTGTGTAATTATCTCTTGGCTAGTGGGGGCTGGTTCTTTTGTGTTCTTGTAAAAAAAAAAAAAAAAAGTTTCTGTCTTTTGCACACAGTGCAGACTAGAGAAGTTGTGACTGCAACTGAGCTACAAAATATAAGTATCATCTTGATTTTTTGATTATTTTTACAGATTACTGTTTTTACAGTTTAATATATATAAAGCACTTTGTCTATTCAGTATCTTCACGAATCCTTATCTGTTTAAAAACTTTCATTTGTCTCTAGTGCTTGCTGTCTTGTAGGCTATTGTGTAAACTGAAACATTTCCTCTGTGTAATTATCTCTTGGCTAGTGGGGGCTGGTTCTTTTGTGTTCTTGTAAAAAAAAAAAAAAAGTTTCTGTCTTTTGCACACAGTGCAGACTAGAGAAGTTGTGACGGCAACTGAGCTACAAAATATAAGTATCATCTTGATTTTTTTTTGATTATTTTTGCAGATTACTGTTTTTACAATTTAATATACATAAAGCACTTTGTCTATTCAGTATCTTCACAAATCTTTATCTGTTTAAAAACTTTCATTTGTCTCTAGTCCTTGCTGTCTGGTAGGCTATTGTGTAAACTGAAACATCTCCTCTGTGTAATTATCTCTTGGCTAGTGGGGGCTGGTTCTTTTGTGTTCTTGTAAAAAAAAAAAAAAAGTTTCTGTCTTTTGCACACAGTGCAGACTAGAGAAGTTGTGACTGCAACTGAGCTACAAAATATAAGTATCATCTTGATTTTTTTGATTATTTTTACAGATTACTGTTTTTACAATTTAATATAAATAAAGCACTTTGTCTATTCAGTATCTTCACAAATCCTTATCTGTTTAAAAACTTTCATTTGTCTCTAGTGCTTGCTGTCTTGTAGGCTATTGTGTAAACTGAAACATTTCCTCTGTGTAATTATCTCTTGGCTAGTGGGGGCTGGTTCTTTTGTGTTCTTGTAAAAAAAAAAAAAGTTTCTGTCTTTTGCACACAGTGCAGACTAGAGAAGTTGTGACTGCAACTGAGCTACAAAATATAAGTATCATCTTGATATTTTTAATTATTTTTACAGATTACTGTTTTACAATTTAATATATATAAAGCACTTTGTCTATTCAGTATCTTCACAAATCCTTATCTGTTTCAAAACTTTCATTTGTCTCTAGTGCTTGCTGTCTTGTAGGCTATTGTGTAAACTGAAACATTTCCTCTGTGTAATTATCTCTTGGCTAGTGGGGGCTGGTTCTTTTGTGTTCTTGTAAAAAAAAAAAAAAAAGTTTCTGTCTTTTGCACACAGTGCAGACTAGAGAAGTTGTGACTGCAACTGAGCTACAAAATATAAGTATCATCTTGATTTTTTTTGATTATTTTTACAGATTACTGTTTTTACAATTTAATATATATATAAAGCACTTTGTCTATTCAGTATCTTCACAAATCCTTATCTGTTTAAAAACTTTCATTTGTCTCTAGTGCTTGCTGTCTTGTAGGCTATTGTGTAAACTGAAACATTTCCTCTGTGTAATTATCTCTTGGCTAGTGGGGCTGGTTCTTTTGTGTTCTTGTAAAAAAAAAAAAAAAGTTTCTGTCTTTTGCACACAGTGCAGACTAGAGAAGTTGTGACTGCAACTGAGCTACAAAATATAAGTATCATCTTGATTTTTTTTGATTATTTTTACAGATTACTGTTTTTACAATTTAATATATATAAAGCACTTTGTCTATTCAGTATCTTCACAAATCCTTATCTGTTTAAAACTTTCATTTGTCTCTAGTGCTTGCTGTCTTGTAGGCTATTGTGTAAACTGAAACATTTCCTCTGTGTAATTATCTCTTGGCTAGTGGGGGCTGGTTCTTTTGTGTTCTTGTAAAAAAAAAAAAAAAAAAGTTTCTGTCTTTTGCACACAGTGCAGACTAGAGAAGTTGTGACTGCAACTGAGCTACAAAATATAAGTATCATCTTGATTTTTTTGATTATTTTTACAGATTACTGTTTCTACAATTTAATATATATAAAGCACTTTGTCTATTCAGTATCTTCACAAATCCTTATCTGTTTAAAACATTCATCTGTCTCTAGTGCTTGCTGTCTTGTAGGCTATTGTGTAAACTGAAACATTTCCTCTGTGTAATTATCTCTTGGCTAGTGGGGCTGGTTCTTTTGTGTTCTTGTAAAAAAAAAAAAAGTTTCTGTCTTTTGCACACAGTGCAGACTAGAGAAGTTGTGACTGCAACTGAGCTACAAAATATAAGTATCATCTTGATTTTTTTTGATTATTTTTACAGATTACTGTTTTTACAATTTAATATATATAAAGCACTTTGTCTATTCAGTATCTTCACAAATCCTTATCTGTTTAAAAACTTTCATTTGTCTCTAGTGCTTGCTGTCTTGTAGGCTATTGTGTAAACTGAAACATTTCCTCTGTGTAATTATCTCTTGGCTAGTGGGGGCTGGTTCTTTTGTGTTCTTGTAAAAAAAAAAAAAAAAAAAGTTTCTGTCTTTTGCACACAGTGCAGACTAGAGAAGTTGTGACTGCAACTGAGCTACAAAATATAAGTATCATCTTGATTTTTTTTGATTATTTTTACAGATTACTGTTTTTACAATTTAATATATATAAAGCACTTTGTCTATTCAGTATCTTCACAAATCCTTATCTGTTTAAAAACTTTCATTTGTCTCTAGTGCTTGCTGTCTTGTAGGCTATTGTGTAAACTGAAACATTTCCTCTGTGTAATTATCTCTTGGCTAGTGGGGGCTGGTTCTTTTGTGTTCTTGTAAAAAAAAAAAAAAAAAGTTTCTGTCTTTTTGCACACAGTGCAGACTAGAGAAGTTGTGACTGCAACTGAGCTACAAAATATAAGTATCATCTTGATTTTTTTAATTATTTTTACAGATTACTGTTTTACAATTTAATATATATAAAGCACTTTGTCTATTCAGTATCTTCACAAATCCTTATCTGTTTAAAAACTTTCATTTGTCTCTAGTGCTTGCTGTCTTGTAGGCTATTGTGTAAACTGAAACATTTCCTCTGTGTAATTATCTCTTGGCTAGTGGGGGCTGGTTCTTTTGTGTTCTTGTAAAAAAAAAAAAAAAGTTTCTGTCTTTTGCACACAGTGCAGACTAGAGAAGTTGTGACTGCAACTGAGCTACAAAATATAAGTATCATCTTGATTTTTTGATTATTTTTACAGATTACTGTTTTTACAATTTAATATATATAAAGCACTTTGTCTATTCAGTATCTTCACAAATCCTTATCTGTTTAAAACTTTCATTTGTCTCTAGTGCTTGCTGTCTTGTAGGCTATTGTGTAAACTGAAACATTTCCTCTGTGTAATTATCTCTTGGCTAGTGGGGGCTGGTTCTTTTGTGTTCTTGTAAAAAAAAAAAAAAAAGTTTCTGTCTTTTGCACACAGTGCAGACTAGAGAAGTTGTGACTGCAACTGAGCTACAAAATATAAGTATCATCTTGATTTTTTGATTATTTTTAAAGATTACTTTTTTACAATTTAATATATATAAAGCACTTTGTCTATTCAGTATCTTCACAAATCCTTATCTGTTTAAAAACTTTCATTTGTCTCTAGTGCTTGCTGTCTTGTAGGCTATTGTGTAAACTGAAACATTTCCTCTGTGTAATTATCTCTTGGCTAGTGGGGGCTGGTTCTTTTGTGTTCTTGTAAAAAAAAAAAAAAAGTTTCTGTCTTTTGCACACAGTGCAGACTAGAGAAGTTGTGACTGCAACTGAGCTACAAAATATAAGTATCATCTTGATTTTTTGATTATTTTTACAGATTACTGTTTTACAATTTAATATATATAAAGCACTTTGTCTATTCAGTATCTTCACAAATCCTTATCTGTTAAAAACTTTCATTTGTCTCTAGTGCTTGCTGTCTTGTAGGCTATTGTGTAAACTGAAACATTTCCTCTGTGTAATTATCTCTTGGCTAGTGGGGGCTGGTTCTTTTGTGTTCTTGTAAAAAAAAAAAAAAAAGTTTCTGTCTTTTGCACACAGTGCAGACTAGAGAAGTTGTGACTGCAACTGAGCTACAAAATATAAGTATCATCTTGATTTTTTTGATTATTTTTACAGATTACTGTTTTTACAATTTAATATATATAAAGCACTTTGTCTATTCAGTATCTTCACAAATCCTTATCTGTTTAAAAACTTTCATTTGTCTCTAGTGCTTGCTGTCTTGTAGGCTATTGTGTAAACTGAAACATTTCCTCTGTGTAATTATCTCTTGGCTAGTGGGGCTGGTTCTTTTGTGTTCTTGTAAAAAAAAAAAAAAAAAAGTTTCTGTCTTTTGCACACAGTGCAGACTAGAGAAGTTGTGACTGCAACTGAGCTACAAAATATAAGTATCATCTTGATTTTTTTGATTATTTTTACAGATTACTGTTTTTACAATTTAATATATATAAAGCACTTTGTCTATTCAGTATCTTCACAAATCCTTATCTGTTTAAAATCTTTAATTTGTCTCTAGTGCTTGCTGTCTTGTAGGCTATTGTGTAAACTGAAACATTTCCTCTGTGTAATTATCTCTTGGCTAGTGGGGGCTGGTTCTTTTGTGTTCTTGTAAAAAAAAAAAAAAAGTTTCTGTCTTTTGCACACAGTGCAGACTAGAGAAGTTGTGACTGCAACTGAGCTACAAAATATAAGTATCATCTTGATTTTTTGATTATTTTTACAGATTACTGTTTTTACAATTTAATATATATAAAGCACTTTGTCTATTCAGTATCTTCACAAATCCTTATCTGTTTAAAAACTTTCATTTGTCTCTAGTGCTTGCTGTCTTGTAGGCTATTGTGTAAACTGAAACATTTCCTCTGTGTAATTATCTCTTGGCTAGTGGGGGCTGGTTCTTTTGTGTTCTTGTAAAAAAAAAAAAAAAAAAGTTTCTGTCTTTTGCACACAGTGCAGACTAGAGAAGTTGTGACTGCAACTGAGCTACAAAATATAAGTATCATCTTGATTTTTTTGATTATTTTTACAGATTACTCTTTTTACAATTTAATATATATAAAGCACTTTGTCTATTCAGTATCTTCACAAATCCTTATCTGTTTCAAAACTTTCATTTGTCTCTAGTGCTTGCTGTCTTGTAGGCTATTGTGTAAACTGAAACATTTCCTCTGTGTAATTATCTCTTGGCTAGTGGGGGCTGGTTCTTTTGTGTTCTTGTAAAAAAAAAAAAAAAAAAAGTTTCTGTCTTTTGCACACAGTGCAGACTAGAGAAGTTGTGACTGCAACTGAGCTACAAAATATAAGTATCATCTTGATTTTTTGATTATTTTACAGATTACTGTTTTTACAATTTAATATATATAAAGCACTTTGTTTATTCAGTATCTTCACAAATCCTTATCTGTTTAAAAACTTTCATTTGTCTCTAGTGCTTGCTGTCTTGTAGGCTATTGTGTAAACTGAAACATTTCCTCTGTGTAATTATCTCTTGGCTAGTGGGGGCTGGTTCTTTTGTGTTCTTGTAAAAAAAAAAAAAAAAAGTTTCTGTCTTTTGCACACAGTGCAGACTAGAGAAGTTGTGACTGCAGCTGAGCTACAAAATATAAGTATCATCTTGATTTCTTTTTGATTATTTTTACAGATTACTGTTTTTACAATTTAATATATATAAAGCACTTTGTCTATTCAGTATCTTCACAAATCCTTATCTGTTTAAAAACTTTAATTTGTCTCTAGTGCTTGCTGTCTTGTAGGCTATTGTGTAAACTGAAACATTTCCTCTGTGTAATTATCTCTTGGCTAGTGGGGGCTGGTTCTTTTGTGTTCTTGTAAAAAAAAAAAAAAAGTTTCTGTCTTTTGCACACAGTGCAGACTAGAGAAGTTGTGACTGCAACTGAGCTACAAAATATAAGTATCATCTTGATTTTTTTTGATTATTTTTACAGATTACTGTTTTACAATTTAATATATATAAAGCACTTTGTCTATTCAGTATCTTCACAAATCCTTATCTGTTTAAAAACTTTCATTTGTCTCTAGTGCTTGCTGTCTTGTAGGCTATTGTGTAAACTGAAACATTTCCTCTGTGTAATTATCTCTTGGCTAGTGGGGACTGGTTCTTTTGTGTTCTTGTAAAAAAAAAAAAAAAAAAGTTTCTGTCTTTTGCACACAGTGCAGACTAGAGAAGTTGTGACTGCAACTGAGCTACAAAATATAAGTATCATCTTGATTTTTTTTGATTATTTTTACAGATTACTGTTTTTACAATTTAATATATATAAAGCACTTTGTCTATTCAGTATCTTCACAAATCCTTATCTGTTTAAAAACTTTCATTTGTCTCTAGTGCTTGCTGTCTTGTAGGCTATTGCGTAAACTGAAACATTTCCTCTGTGTAATTATCTCTTGGCTAGTGGGGCTGGTTCTTTTGTGTTCTTGTAAAAAAAAAAAAAAAAAAAGTTTCTGTCTTTTGCACACAGTGCAGACTAGAGAAGTTGTGACTGCAACTGAGCTACAAAATATAAGTATCATCTTGATTTTTTATTATTTTTACAGATTACTGTTTTTACAATTTAATATATATAAAGCACTTTGTCTATTCAGTATCTTCACAAATCCTTATCTGTTTAAAATCTTTCATTTGTCTCTAGTGCTTGCTGTCTTGTAGGCTATTTTGTCCCACCCTCCCTCCCTGTTGGTGTCTTGCTCTTATACTTGGTGGCTTTGCAGTTGCCCACCCCTACTGTGACACACCTCCCAGTCTAGTGTCATTAGCTCATTCTGCTTAATACAGAGAACATCTGATAAGGCCTTCTGTTCCTCCTTTTTCCCTTTCAAAAAGTAAAACAAAACTTTTTTTTTCTCTTTCGCCTGAACCTTCTTGTGTTCTGACTGTCCTTCTCAAACATTTTGGAAATATACAGTATATTTCAGAGCATTTGTTATAACTGTATTTGCTATAACTGATTTAAGTATTTTTTCTGGCTTTTTGATTATTTACTGCTTAGCGACTGCATTTTAGCCTGTTTATACAGCTCTGCATTCTATTTAAACTGTTTTTGTGTTGATTAATTGTTTTGCACTTTTAAAAAGTTAGTTGTTGCTTAATTTTACCTGTAGGCTAACACACTCAAGTGCGCTAGCCGCTTAAAAGCATTTATAGCATTTACTGTCTGTTTTTCCTCTGTTTTCTGCAAAAAAAAAAAAAAAAAAAAAAATCTTGTTTTCCCTCCTTACTGAACTAGAATAGTCCAGTCTTCAGAGTTTGCTGATCTCTGGGCTTTGTCTTGGTTCCTGTGCTATTCCATATCCTTATTTGGATAAAAGGAAGCGTCTTTGTTCACCAGTGGGAGTGGGGAGCACTGAGCGGCCTATTTGTCACTAGAGGAGTGGTTCCAGCCAGAAACTTGTAGTCTATTGGCCATTTTGGGTCAATTCCTAGCTCTTTTCAGCCCCCTGTAATAAAGCCCGCTTTAGCGCGCTTTTTCACTTGTATTCAACTCAGCACAGCTCCTCGTGGTGTACTGCAGAGTTCTACAAGCAGCAGAGAGCAAAAGAGTGACTTTTTCCTGATTTAAGTATTTTTTTCTGGCTTTTTGATTATTTACTGCTTAGAGACTGCATTTTAGCCTGTTTATACAGCTCTGCATTCTATTTAAACTGTTTTTGTGTTGATTAATTGTTTTGCACTTTTAAAAAGTTAGTTGTTGCTTAATTTTACCTGTAGGCTAACACACTCAAGTGCGCTAGCCGCTTAAAAGCATTTATAGCATTTACTGTCTGTTTTTCTTCTGTTTTCTGCAAAAAAGAAAAAAACAAAAAAAAAAAAAAAAATCTTGTTTTCCTGCCTTACTGAACTAGAATAGTCCAGTCTTCAGAGTTGCTGATCTCTGGGCTTTGGCTTGGTTCCTGTGCTATTCCATATCCTTATTTGGATAAAGGGAAGCTTCTTTGTTCACCAGTGGGAGTGGGGAGCACTGAGCAGCCTATTTGTCCCTAGAGCAGTGGTTCCAGCCAGAAACTTGTAGTCTATTGGCCATTTTGGGTCAATTCCTAGGTCTTTTCAACCCCCTGCTATAAAGCCCGCTTTAGCGCGCTTTTGCGTGATTTAGCGCGGAGTTGCCCATAGAGCACCATCGGGCAGCGCCGGTTAAACAAGGTTAAACTATTTCTGGCTCCGTAAAGTCTGCTCTTCAATTTTTCCCTTAGAACTCTCTACTTGCAATCTAAACAGTCTATTCTCTATCTCAATAGCTCAGCACTTGCTCCTAAAGCATTTTTATATAGGTAAAGTACTTGTATACTAAACAAAGTACTACATTAGCCTAGAATCCCCTTGAGTACCTATTTCCCTATAGGTCCCTTCTGACTCAGTTACACAGCAAACTTTTTCACTTTTTCTAGCATGTCGAAGGGTCAGTTGCTAGCGTCCTCTCCTGTTCAGCTGGTGAATCTGGGCATCTTGAGGCAATGTTACAATTGCCTCATGTACACAGACAACCCACTCCTTCTCCCACAAAACACAAATACATGTGAGAGATGCAACTATATAGCCAAACTGGAGGCTGAGCTCTCTCAACTCAGGACTGGCAAGACCAGACAGGAGGAGAAGGAAACCACGCACACCACAAACCCAGTTTCACATAGAACTATCACAACTGCAAAACAAACACATAAACACACAAAGACATACTCGGAGGCACTGATCAAAAATCTACCAAAACTACAGAGGCCTCCAAAGCAGACACCCAAGCAACTGCCACCTCAAGACATAAGACATGCAACACATAGTTCTCAAAGTCAGTGTGCTAAACAGTCACAGCCCTTAAGGCCAAACACAATGCCAGACACACTTGTTATAGGTGACTCCATAGTCAGACACACTGACGTCCCTCTCACCAGACTGAACAAGGAAAAGATCACAGCTGCCTGTCAGGCGCTAGAATCCGCCACATAACACAAGCACTCAGGTCACTCCACAGCAAGTACAAGTATGACTCAGTCATTGTCCATGCCGGTCTGAACGACCTGAGACGTACCTCCCTGGACTACATGAAAAGAGACATAGAGGAGCTCTCAGATTATGTAGCCCAGGCCGGTATGACCCTGACCCTGAGCAGTATCCTACCCTCACCAAGAATGATGCCACAATACAGAGACAAAATGATCAGCTTTAATAATTGGCTTAATTACTGGTGTCATTCTAAGGGGATCCAATGTCTGTCTGCCTGGGATGACATGCTTGACAAGCCACGCTGCTTCGCAAGGGACGGCTTGCACCTGTCACCCCTGGGCTTCCAGATATTGGCAAAGGCTCTTGCCACCCACATAGTGCATTTTTAGGCAAGGCTCAAATGATAAACCTACCGCCCTAGAAAACAAAAATGGAGAAAAACTAAGGGTAATACTGCTCAATGCCAGAAGTCTAAACCTCAAGATGCACGCCCTCGAAGCCCTCCTCAGTATGGAGAACATCGATGTTTGTGCTGTGACTGAAACCTGGTTCAAGGCTCCTGAGAGCACCCCAGCACTATCAGGTTATACCTCATATCATGCGTTCCGCCCCCAAAATCCGGACCGAACCACAAAAGGAGGGAGTATCCATATTCATAAAGGATACCCACACCTCCAGGTTAGTGGCAACGCACGAAGCATCGGAGACCATCCAGGTGCAATTAACCATAGGTAAAACTGCCCTACAGTTTGTAACATGCTACAGACCACCTTCTCAAACTCAGGAAACCCACACAGCCTTCCTGAAGACACTGGAGAGTATAAATGTCTCTCCAAACACCATCATATTGGGTGACTTCAACTACCCAAACATAGACTGGGAACATTACTCAAGCCCCAACACCCTAGCCCAAAGGTTCCTTGAGTTCATAAACTCAAATGCTATGGAACAACTAGTCACCATTCCCACAAGAGGAGAAAATATACTAGACCTGATCATCACAAACATGGGGACAAAATGCTCCACACGGAAGTATATCCCTCATTGGTGAGATCAGACCATAAATTAATCTCACTGGAGATCCACATCCCGCCCCCACCCCAGCAAAAGACCACAGTGAAGAACTTCTCAAAAGCAAACTTCACACTTCTTAAGACTGGAGTGGTATCCTTCAAGGCCCCGAGCCAGTGGAAACCACAACCCACGCTGCTGAAACCCTTACAAATGCCTTCTACGAGCACCTCCAGGAATGTATGGATCAAGCAATCCCTAATAAAATCAAGACCCTTTCCACCAAAGGCAGGCGCCCGGTCTGGTGGACTCCAGCCATAAACAAACTCTACAACAAGAGGAGAAAGCTACTACATGACAGAGCAAAATCCCTAAATGGGAAGGCATCTCTGATCAATACTAGCAAAAACTACGATCACTCATAAAATCATCCAAGGCCAACTTTGAGAGAAAAATCGCTAATGACACAAAAGACAATCATAAAGCCTTCTTTAGCTATGTTAGAAACCTGGGTGGAAACTCCCAGATATGCTCAGAATTAGTCCAAAATGATAAAAAAATCACTGAACCCACAGACATTGCCAACATACTGGCAGACAGGTTCAGTGCAAATTTCTCCCCTCCCTCCCCCTCAAAAGGAGAAATATCTATCCCACCAGAGTCTAGCCTCCCAAACATCTCAGATGCCCAGGTGAGAGCTGCTCTCTCTAAAGCAAAAAACATAGCATCAATGGGACCGGACGGTGTCCCCGGATGTGTGCTACACGAACTCAATGAGGAACTAAACCCACACATAAGGCTGCTGTTTAATCTTAGCCTTACTACAGGCTACGTACCCAAAGAATGGCGTACGGCAACTGTGGTCCCACTCCACAAAGGCGGTGCTTCTACGGACCCTGGAAATTACCGCCCCATAAGCTTGACGAGCCTTGTCTGCAAAGCTATGGAGAGGATCATAATGGAACTCATAAATAAAGACACTGGGGACCTACAGACACTGGATCCTACCCAATCTGGCTTTGTCAAGAGCAGATCCTGCCTCTTGAACTTGGTCGACTTTTTCGAAACAGTCACTAAGGCCATTGATGAGGGTAAGGCAGTTCACACAGCCTACCTTGACCTAGCAAAAGCGTTCGATACAATACCCCACTCGGGCATCATAGAAAAGCTCACCAGCTTAGATGTAAACCCATATGTCACAAGATGGGTTGCAAACTGGCTCAAGGACAGAACACACAGGGTTAGAGTTGCTGGTGCCATGTCAGACTCTAAGCCGGTCACGAGCGGTGTCCCACAGGGCTCAGTCCTGGGCCCCCTCTTGTTCGGCATTTATTTTTCTGAAGTGCAGGCAAACATAGGGGGATTGTGGTTGACATAATTTGCAGATGACTGCAAACTGGGCACCATAATTGACACTCCATCAGACACAGACATCCTCCAGAAAGGTCTCATAGAAATGGATAACTGGTGCCAGAGCCATGGCCTTAAGCTAAACGCCAAAAAATGTATAGTCATACCCTTTGGGAAAAACAAGGTAACCCCTAATTACCACATAGGTGGTAATCCATTAAACACGGAAGAAGTTATCAGGGACCTGGGGACCCAAGTTGACAGTAACCTCTCTTTTGACACTCACATTGCCAAAGTGGTTAGGAAGACCTTCTACATTGCCCACCTGATCATGAAGGGATTCACATCCAGATCAGGAGAGGTCATTGTACCCTGTACTCTTCACTTATCAGACCAATGATTGAGTACAACGCCCCATTCGGAATGTACCTTACCCGACACCTGCAGCAGTTGGAAAGACCCCAAAAGTTCCTCACCAAAAGGATAAACGGGCTCAAACATATGTCATACGATGCCTGACTGAAGAAACTCCAGCTCTATTCAGTCGCATACCGTCTGCTCAGAGGTGATCTGTGCCTGACATACAAGGCCATGTCCAACCCGGAATTAATGGACATGCTCCACCTCAAAAAATCCAAATCCACCAGAGCCACGAGAGCAAGAGACTTAAACCTCAACACGGATATAAATAGGACGTGCTGTAGGGACAGCTTCATCACCCAGAGACTCCCTACACTATGGAACAGAATCCCAGTCCATGTGAGGCAGAGCCCCTCACTGACTCTGTTCAAGAGAAATCTTGACGAGTAGATGGGAGATCATAGGTTTACCCCGGGAATCATCTCTGTATCACTGCTGGACAGAGGCACAGCAAACTAATGGGTATAGTATTCTCATCCTAAGGGGTGGTGAAAGCCACACACACTCTGGCTAGGCTTATAAATGCCCTAGGGCAGATAGCCTAGTATGAACCTATGAACCTATGAACATACAGTGCATATAACACATCCCTGTTAAAATGCCAGGTTTTTGTGATATAAAAAAATGAGACCACAATAAATCATTTTAAAACTTTTCCCGCCTTTAATGTGATCTATAACCTGTACAATTCAATTGAAAAACAAGCAAATCTGTTAGGGGGAAATAAATGCATAAAAAGCTGGCTCCATAAATGTGCACTTCCTTAAACTAATACTTTGTTGATGCACCTTTTAATTTAATTACAGCATTCAGTCTTCTTGGGTATACACCTTCCATCAATTAAAGAGACTGATTAACCCCAAATAAAGTTCAGCTGTCCTAGCAGGATTTTCCTGACATTTATTCGGTTGCCTGCTACAGCAAAAGCCACGGTTCACAAAGAGCTTACAAAGCATCAAAGGGATCTCATTGTTGAAAGGTATCAGTCAAGAGAAGGGTACAAAAACATTTCCACAGCATTGGATATACCATGGAACACACTCAAGACAGTCAACAAAAAGTGGAGAAAATATGGGACAACAGTGACGTTGCAAAGAACTGGACGTCCCTCCAAAATGATGAAACCTGGTCTGGAAGGCTGCAAGAGACCTACAGCAACACTGAAGGAGCTGCAGGAATTTCTGGCAAGTACTGGTTGTGTACTACATGTGACAACAATCTCCCGTATTCTCCATATGTCTGGACTACGGGGTAAGGGTTGCAGGACAGAAGCCTTTTCTTACACAGAAAAACATCCAGGCCCAGCTAAAATTTGTAAAACAGTACATAAAGTCTCCCAAAAGTATGTGCAAAGATGTGTTACGGTCTGATGAGACCAAGGTTGAATTTTTTGGCCACAATTCCAAAAGGTACGTTTGGCTCAAAAACAACACTTCGCATCACCAAAAGAACACCATCCCCATGGTGAAGCATGGTGGTGGCAATATCATGCTTCACCATCCCCATGATGAAGCATGGTGGTGGCAGTATCATGCTTTGAGGTTGCTTTTCTTCAGCTGGAACTGGGGCTTTAGTCAAGGTGGAGGGAATTATGAACAGTTCCAAATACCGATTACTTTTGGCCCAAAACCTTCAGGCATCTGCTAGAAAGCTGAAGATGAAGAGGAGTTTCACCTTGCAACAAGACAATGACCCCACGCATACATCCAAATCAACAAATTCATCTGGCTTCACCAGAAGAAAATTAAAGTTTCGGAATACCCAGCCATAGCCCAGAACTAAATCCAATAGAAAATCTGTGGGGTGACCTGAAGAAGGCTGTGCACAAGAGATGCCTTTGCAATCTGACAGATTTGGAGCGCTTTTGCAAGGAAGTGTGGGCAGATATTGCCAGGTCAAGATGTGCCATGCTGATAAGACTCCTACCCAAGAAGACTGAATGCTGTAATTACATCAAAAGGTGCTTCAACAAAGTATTAGTATTGTACGTTTTTTTATTTTTTATATTTTTCCCCTAACAGATTTGTTTGTTTTTCAATTGAACTGTACAGGTTATAGATCACATTATTATGATCTGATGAAGTCCTATTTCGTTGTGGACGAAAACGCATTGTTACTGAAGAGCGTTTATGTGGTGTGATTACTTGTCGAATAAAGTTTTTCTTCATTTTGCTGGTGTACACTCCTTTCCATCTGGTTGGATTTATAGTTGTTTTTCAATTGAACTGTACAGGTTATAGGTCACATTAAAGGTGGGAAAAGTTTTGAAATGATTTATTGTGGTCTCATTTTTTTATATCACGAACACCTGGCATATTAACAGGGATGTGTACATTTTTTATATCCACTGTATTTCGGTAAAAAGTGTATATTTCGAACTGCTCAGGGGAGACTCCAGGTAAAATGTGGGGAAAAACAGACTCTCAGAGACACTTGAACCAACCAACTGGTGAATGGAGTGAGCCATCTTTATAGCTAACCAAAGAATATAATGTTTAAATCAGAGACACAAACTTCTAAACCTGTAATTGGCTGCAAGGTATTTCTTTATAAACAAAAACAACACAACTCAAACAGTATAAAGTAAGCTGCCAAACTAGAGGCACAAACTGCTAACACTGTAACTGGCTGCAAGGTATTCCTTAATATACAAAAAAAAGGCAATGCTACCCAAGCAGTCTAAACTGAACTGCCATGAGAGGTTAAGAAATTTGTTTGGGTGCAATTAAGGAAAGAATTCAGCACGACCCAGACAGGCTAAGGAGAACGGATTTGAAGTACTTCTGATCTCAGAGCTGATAAGGTGGTAGGCTCCAGAGAGCAATTTCTGGAATCGCTCTTTCCTGACTTCTTACTGGGATGAGCCCTAGACGATGCTGGTGAATCAGAAGGTTTAGAAGGCAGCAAGCCCCTGAGTATTAACTTGTTTTTACGGTCTATGATGGCCCTAGAGTTAAAACCCTAACAAATGTCACACTTTGCAATTGTGTGTGATAGGTCTAAGAAACAGACACATTCTGAATGCTAGTCTGACAGTGGAATTTTGTGGACACAGGCCATACATTTTTTGAAACCTGTGGGTTTCTCTGACATTATAACTAAAGAGAGAGAAACAGAAACTACACTAGAAGTACAGCCATAGGCCAAGAAGGGATAAAGGAAAAAGATAAATGGTAAGAAACAAAAACAAAAGTATCCAAAGATACTGAAACAACTACCAACAATGGTTGATCATACAGAAGTACACAAGTAGGGTTACCACCTGTCCCACTTTGAGAGGGACAGTCCCTCTTTGGGAAGTTGTGTCCTGACAAAAAAATATTACAAAGGGCAAATGTCCTGAGATTGTAGGACATAATTATGTCCCATATTTTATGTAATAGTTGCATAAAATAGTTATTTCTGTATCTAAAATACCTAAATGTTACAAGAAACATAATAAGCAACTAAACTGCTACAAGAATAAGGTTTTATTTAGGAAAAAAAGTTAAGTTCTATCCTTTGTACTGACTGTGTATATGTGTCGGCCTGTAAAATCTGATGTGTGTCTCGAAAATGTCCCACTTTGGCCATTTGAAAAGGTGGCAACCCTATACACAAGTACTTGTAAAGGAAAAAGGGAAGAAAAGCTATTAGAAAAAAGTTATAACAAAAAAATTGTAAGATATCAAGTATAAAATAAGGAAAGTTATTAAACTTACTGTAACCCAAAATATTAAAGGTCTCAAGAGCTACAACAGCGACCATGTCTGAACTGTAAGGTGGCACACGAGATCTGAAGTATGTTAGAGACTAAGGCATTATGGGAAAGGGAGCAGCTCAAGAGCTTTCAGTGCTCCACGAGCTAGTATGTGGGCAAGCCAGCTCCAAGGATCAGATCCAAATCCAAGAGTTGAAGAACAAATGAAAATTGACAACATCAGATCAAATTATATGCAATCTGACAATCATTTAGACAGGGTTGCTTAGAAACTTTCTTTCCCAATTTATTTTGGGAGAAAGAAATGAACAATTGAAAATCTTTTCCGGTGGGCTTGGTTCTGTGTAAAGAGAATCACAGTTAACAGTGTACATTTATTGTGTGGAGCAAGTATTCCCCTTGATTTGTGTGATTTGGGAAAAGTCCTAGCAAATGAATGGGTTGATTTTCATTAGACTCTGCGGCCACCGTGGGGATAAAAGATGGACTGGTTCTTAGAGAAACTTTTTTTCTGGAAGATAAGTTAGGGTGCCTCTGATGATAAGGCATGAAGTTCCAGTATTCACAGTGGAAATGATAGTAGCTAAGGAAAGAGTTTTTTCTAGGCTCAAAACTTTAAACCAATGAACAGGCTGGCTTAAAGAGAGGTTATGTCAATGCTAGATATAAAGGCTAGTTGTACTTTGACTGTGGAAAAGAAGGGTCCTTGCTCATACAGGGTAGCTAGGAAGTGTCAAACTTCAAATATTGGGGCACAGAAGAGGTCTAGATTCTGAAAGAAAGCCCAAAGGGAAAATCTCTTCCATTTGGTTTTGTATACAATTTAAGTATGACTATCTCCAAGAGCCAGACAGGATTTGAACTACTGTCTGTGATAAAATGGTTTCTTGGCCATCATGGGAATTTGAGATACCATGCGCTAAGTTTGAGAATGTGAATGTCGAAGAGGCTGGCTGGCTGGATGGCTGAGAAAGTAGATCCGGTTGTAGCTCCAAACGCCACAGAGGCTCTTTCAGGTGAGGCCTCAGCATGGGAAAAGTACAGCTGTGTACACTTACCATAAATTTAGATGTTCGAGTGTATTCACTGCTGCAGTCATCACTCGTGGGTTATCCCTGTTGGGTAGCCCTCAGCCTCCCCGAATACCAGAGTAAAGGATTTCCCTCCTGCATTGGCTGTCTAGAGTGTGAGGCTGACTTCAGGTAATCCCGGCTATAAAAAGAGGCAGCCGATGCCATTACATCAGTTTTTCTTGCTCTCAATAGGTATGAGCCCCTAAGAAGAGAAAAAGGGGGAAGGTGGGAGGGAAAAAGGACTGCAACAGTGAATACACTCAAACCTTCACTTATGGTAAGTATACACAACTGTACTATGTTCTTCGTGTTTCACTGTTGCAGTCATCACTTGTGGGAAGATTCCCAAAGCTGATAAACACGGTGGAGGAAGGACGACAGGAGCTTAAGCAGGCACCAATTCAAGCAAATGCCAGCATGCCCTGCAGGACTGCAGATGCAAAGCCTATCCTGGTTTTGGAGAAGGTAGCCAGCGGGTAGTGTTTGGTGAAAGTGTGGACTGATGTCCAGGTAGCAGCTTCCAAAATATCCTTAGTTGGGACCCCTTCTCAGGAAGGCAGTGGAAGTAGAGGCTGCCCTAGTGGAATGTGACCTGATGGATTTGGGAGGACTCTTTCCATGACAGGAATAGCAGAAATGGATACAATGAAAAATCCATTTAGAAATGGTCTGTTTGGATATGGGTTTCCCCTCTGCCCCAAGAGCAAAGGAGACCAGCAGCTGGTCAGTTTTTCTGACTGACTTAGTCCTATGCAGGTAATATCTCAATTGTCTGTGCACATCTAGGGTATGCAAAATTCTTTCCCCCTTATTATGGGGGTTGGAAAAGAAGGTAGGTAGATGAATGACCTGGTTGAGGGTAACATCCAAGACCACCTTAGGCATGAATGAGGGGTTGGTCCCATGAGACACCTTGTCAGCATGGAAAATGATGAAGGGCTCAGTGGCCATAAGGACCTGAAGCTCCGAAATTCTCCTGGCTGAGGTGATGGCCAGCAGGAAGGCAGTTTTCCAAGGAAAGGTACAGGTGTGCTGAAGCAGCTTGCTCAAAGGGAGGCAAAGTGAGTTTTTCCAGGACAAAGTTTAGACCTCATGCAGGAGCAGGTGGCCTTCTAGGTGCTCTGATGTGGGCCACCCCTCTAAGGAATTGTTTTAACAGATGTTGGGAAGAAAATGGGCTGATCTGACTGTATATAGGCAGAGATAGCCAAATCATGTGTTTTTATGGAGGAATATGACATTCCCTTTTCTAGGAGCTCTGCCAGGTAGTCCAGAATCAATGCCAGACTGCCCTAGGTGCTGTTGATGTCTTTGCTGTGGCACCAGATAGTAAATCTTTTCCATTTGGCAGGGTAGGATTTTCTGGTGCTGGACATTCTGGCCTCCTTAATAATGTTTAAAACCTGCCTGCTGAAGGTTGTGGGGTCATCCACCTTTGTCAAATCAGCCATGCGGGCAGCTTGAGTGTGGGGAGGTATGGATGCAATACCTTCCCTTTCTCCTGAGTTAGAAGGTTTGTTGTGAGAGGTAGGTTCATGGGAGGTTCTTTCACCAGACTGAGGAGCAAGGGGTACCAGTGTTGTCTGGGCCAGTTTGGGACAATGAGAACAGCCTTTGGGCCTTCCTCCCTGATCTTGAGAAGTACCCTGGGAATCGGGGGCAAGGGGGGGATGCGTACACAAACAGGTTATCCCAGTGGAAGGAGAGGGCATCCACCATCCTCCAGGCTTCTAGATGAAACTCTCTGGAGCAGAACTTGGTTAGCTGGCTGTTGTCTGAGGTTGCGAAGAGGTCTATGCCCAGGTTCCCCCAGGTTTTGCTGATATTGAAAAATGTTCCCCTGTGCAACTGCCACTCATGGGGATCCAGCAGGCTTCTGCTTAACTGGTCTGTCAGGCTGTTCCATTTCCTTGGGATATACTGAGCAATCAGATGCAATCCCAGATGTGAGTCTGACTGCCAGATTTGCATAGTTAACCAACATAGGGGGTAGGAGTGAGTGTCCCCCTGCTTGTTGATATACCACATTAGTGTTGTGTTGTCTGTCTTGATTAAGAGCACTCCTGGTCTCAGGTGATCCTTGAAAGCTTGGAATGCCCTGTGAATCACCAGCATTTCTTTTAGGTTGATATGTAGGCCCTGAACCTCCAGTTCCCAAATGCCATGGGTGCACATACTTCCTTGATGCACCCCCCCCCTCCCCAAGCTGTGTCGGACGCATCTGTGGTGATGGCTTGGCCCTGCGGGAGAGTGATGAAGGGTAGACCCTTGCTGAGGTTACACACCCTTGCCCACCATAAGAGTTCCTTCTTTAAGCAGGGAATCAGGAGCAGCTGGTACTCCACTGACTGTGAATGTTGGCACAAAAGGTTCCTGAGGTACCGTTGCAGTTTCCTCATGTGCAGTCTGGCTAGGGGAATCAGCAGGATGCAGGAGGCCAAGTATCCCAGTGCATGCAGGAATTTCCTTGCTGTGAGGTGGGTCCTGCAGGCCAGCTATGAAAAGTAAGAGTGGAAGAAGGTCTGATTCTCTGGAGGGAGGTATGGTGTTTGTGTTGCTGTGTCCAGCAGAGCTCCCAGGAAGGCTAACCTTCTTGTGGGGTGAAATTGGGACTTCTCCCAGTTGATGGTGAATCTCAGGGAGGTTAGGAGAGTTTGAACAAAGGTGAAATCCTGCAAGAGTCCTTCTTTGGTGTCTGCCTGGATGAGGCAGTCATCCAGGTAAGGGTAAAACTATACGCCTTTCTGTCTGCAGATTGCAATGAAAGGAGCCAGGCACTTGGTAAAGACTCTGGGAGCAGTAGATAAACCAAAGGGAAGAGCAGAGAACTGAAAGTGCAGTGACCCTGCTCTGAAGTGCAGGAAACTCCTGCAGGACTTCTTTATGGGGATATTGAGGTAAGCAGCCTTCAGATCTAGGATCACTAGCCAAGCATATATCAGCATTGGCAACAATTTTTGAAGAGTCAGCATTTTGAATTTTGGAACCAAGAAGGACAGATTCAGTGTAGATAAGTCTAGAACAGGGAGCCAGGTGCCCTCATTTCTGGGTATAGGAACTGTCCGGAATAAAAGCCTTTTCTGGCCTGCTCTTTTGGTACAGTTTCTGCGGTGCCTTAGGCATACATTTTTTGGATCTGGCAGATTGCTTCTACTCTCTGATTTGCTGGTATATCTGAAACATCTGAATATCTGGGGTTTACTTTGAAAGAGAAGCTGTACCCACTGGTAATTTTTAGGACCCATAGATCTGAGGTGATGGCCTGCCAATTTTGTAGAAAGAGGGAAAGTCTTCCTCCTAGTCTCTCTGGGGGGCAGAAGGGAGGGGAGAGAGAGTCATTGTGAGTCCTTGGAGAAGGGAGTGGGCTAAGAACTCCCTTGCCTAGGCGTTGCAGTGGTCCATTGTCTGGGTCTCTGCTGGATTTGGGACTGGTGCCTGGAAGGTCTGTCCCTGTGCCCCTTCCTCTGGACTGGTTTTGTTTGGGTAGGAAAGGACCAATGCTTTGTGGGAAAGTCCCTACTGAACCTGGAAAGCTGTACTGCAGAAAATCTTTCACAGTCTGCATAGACTTGGCCTTGTCTTCCATTTCTTAATAACCTCTGTAGCCTTAGGTCCAAACAGCTGGTCCTTGTCCAGAGGGTCTTCTAAATGTTTGGATTTTACCTGGTCAGGCAATGGTTGTTCCGTTAACCAGGAATGCCTATATATCACTAAGCCAAATACTGCAGCCATGATGGAAGCTTTCAAGGCATTAAACCCACAATGTAGGGGATGTTTGGCTACCTGGGAGCTGGACTGTATAAGATCTGCTAGTTCCCTGGTTGTACTGCTGTCTGGTAGGGTGGACATTTTTTGTTTTAATAACTCCAGCACATTTTACTGGTATTTAAGCATATGAAATTGACAATTCAGAGCTCTAATGGGTAAGGTAGCTAAAGTGTAGACTTTCTTTTCTAGTCTGTCTAAGGCTCTGCTCTCTTTAACAGTTGGAATGGAGTTTTTAGAGGAACTAGCCCTAGCCCCCAATGGGACCTTGAGTAATGACCTCTGGGGTCAGCTGTAGGTTTTTTAAAAAGACACCTGTGGGTGTCTTGTGCCCTATAATATCTGTCGGGCTTCCTGGGGGCAGGTGGCAGAGAGTCCGGGGTGAGTGCAGATTCCAGAAAGATATCCTCCACTACATCCAGGACTGGGGAAACAGCCAGAGATTTATGCTGTGACAGATCAAGGAACTCTCTGTCTCTTCTTTGATTGAAGATAGTCCTGTGCCTCCCCATGAAAATGCTCCCTGAGTGAATTTAAAGTTTCCCCGAAGAAGTCCTCAGGTGGAGAGGCAGCAGGAATGGGGTCCTCAGCATGTGAATCCTCAAATGCTGCAAAGGTCTGCTCTTCAGTGTCTGACTCTTCTAGGTCTGACCCTTCTGTCTCCTGGTCAGAAAGGGCCTCATGGGAAATGTTCCTTTTCCTTTTGGCTGGGGTGGCTTGGGTGGGCTGGCTTCCTCTAATCAGGGTAATTAGATCTTCTGCCATTCTGAGCAGCTGCTGTGACTGTGGGGCAGGCTGGGTGGAAGGAAGTCGGTGGCTGAGTCCCTGGGATGGGATCTTTTTTTGGGATAGTCTTGGTTTTGGGCCTAGCAGATTCCATGGCCTTATACAAGGTTAGCTTAACTGGCAGCGTCATCAGTCTCTGCCTGGTATTGGTCGTTGAAATAGTCTCTATGGAAGCTGGTGCCTGTGAAGCGGCTCTGGATCCAACCGCATGATTTGAAGGCTGTGATGCCCATGCCCTGGCCCAGTAATCAAGAAGCCTCAATCCTCATCACTAACACCAGTGAGGGGCGTCTCATATATGAGGAAAAGATAACAAATAGACACAGTAAAGTGCAATTTCCCTTAAGAGTACACACAGATCACAGTCAGTCCAGGGCTGGTCGCTCCCTTGCTCTCCAGGTTCCCAATAAGACTCCCCACTAGCACAGCTATAGGGTCCAGATCTCAGCCAGCTGGGCAAGCTAAAATCTCAAGCATCCTCTCTGTCCAACCAGTGCTTTGTGTCCCTCCCCAAGTAGCTGACACACACACACACACACACACACACACACACACACACACACACACACACACACACACACACACACACACACACTCTGAGATAAGAGTTTATACAACCACACAGACACTTCTGGGGAAGGCTGGCACAGGTTCTCCAGCTGTGCCCCTTTTACCCAGACTATATGGTAGAAATCACTGCCACCACCCAGCTAATATTCATCAGTTACTCAAAGGCCCTTAAATGGGTGTCCAATTATTACTGTGCAATATTATTATCCAATTGGCAGTATAACAGCCAAGGCTTATTAGAGTGACTTGGTACTGTAATCACTATAAATATGCAATGTACTCTACAGCTTAAATTATCTCTACATAAAACAGCCACAGCTGAAAGGTTTTAAAATATTTATTTATTTATTTACATTTGTTGACCGGGAGTGTCCGACTGGACGTAGGTCCATTTTCAGCTGAGGCCCAGGGAGAAAAGCTCCACAGTTAAAATAAACAGACAGTAGTTGCATTGGATAACATAGCGATTAACAATTTAACATAGCAATTAATTACAAACATATTTACAGATGAAGAACATAGTACATCAGTAGACAACTAGAATCTTTATATGCAAAGTACATAACAGACATTAACAAATGTTACAATAAGAAGTTCCTGCTGTATAATAAGTACTAGGCTTATGAGCATCTGAGCTTGTTATAATCAAAGTAGTTAGTGGGGTGGAAAGAAAGCTAGTGGTTGGATGGGGTGGGTGATATTAGAGTGGGAGTTGCAAGGGCATAGCCAGCATGTTTTTAGGTGCGCTTTTAGTAAAGTTTTGAAGTGGGTGCATGATGGTACGGAGGTAATTGTGGGTGGGAGGGAGTTCCATAATTTGGCTATGGCGCAAGAGAAAAAGAAGTTATGTACCTACCATAACGTTCCATGTTAGTTTTCTTCATCTCACCTTCTTTCTTGCTGGTTGGGATCGGAGCCAATCCTCGGCTCCGACTCGGCCATCTTCTATAGCTTGAGAGCTGTTTACTGGCTCGAGGCTATCCCTTGTCCCATGATGCCTAGCGCTAGCTACCCAGATCTCGTTTGAAATAGCTAACCCTAGCCATAGCTAGAGAATGAACCTCTCCAAACAAAATGTTGAGCACACCTGTCATACACTGTAAGTCAGTAGAGGAAACAACCAGAGAACACTCAGCCAGTGAAACTTGAACTCCTCTCGGTCCAATAGGACAGGGGGATGGAGGGTGGGATGCAAGAAAGAAGGCGAGATGAAGACAACTAACATGGAACGTTATGGTAGGTACATAACTTCTTTATGTTAAGCTGTCTATCTCGCCTTCATTCTTGCTGGTTGGGAAAGCGTCCCTAGCACCTACAATCCTGGGTGGCTCATTGGAACAGACTTTTCAGAACAGTGGAACCAAAGTTAGCTCTGTTCCTGGAGACCATATCTAGCTTGTAATGAGAAATAAAGATATGAGGGTTTGCCCACATAGCAGCTGCACAGATAGAGTCCATGGGCAACCTAGACTGGAAGGCTACAGAGGTGGCCAAAGCCCTAGTAGAATGACCTTTAGGTTTGATAGATAACTCTTTGTTTCTCAGTTGATAGATGAAGGTAATAATGTGAGACAACCACCTGGATAAGGTCACTTTGGAAACTGGGAGACCTTGTTTGCCCAGAGCATAGGAAAGGAATAGTTGGTACGACTTCCTTATATCCTTAGTCCTATGCAGGTAAAAACGCAATTGTCTATGATCATCCAATTGATGTCATTTGTATTCTGCCTTGTTAGTGTGGTTAGGAAAAAACACAGGTAGGTCTATAGATTGGTTTAAATTATTTTCTGAGCAAATTTTCAGAAGGAAAGAGGGATTAGTCCTCAGAGCAACCCTGTCCTTATGAAAAACTAAGTATGGAGGACGGGCACATAGTGCCTGAAGTTCAGAGACGCATCTGGCTGAAGTAATAGCTAGCAGAAAGAGAGTTTTCCAAGATAGGAACTTAATGGAGCAGGACACTGCAGATTCAAAAGGGGGCATAGTTAAGGAGGTTTGTACCAAGTTTAGGTCCCAAGGAGGAGGGGGATCTCTCACTGGGGGTCTAAGGAGAGTAGTCCCTCTTAGAAAAGCTTTACATAGCTTATGAGACATAATGTTTGCATTAGACAACCCAACATGAAAGTTTGAAATGGCCGCTAATTGAACCCTGACTGTAGCAGAAGCGGACCCAGAATGAAAAAGTTCTGCTAGGAACTCCAAGATTTTGTGGACTGGGGCTGAAAAGGGATCTATGTTCCTAGCCTCTGCCCAACAAGAAAAACGTTTCCATTTGCTAGCATAAGTCCTTCTAGTGGCAGACTTGTGAGAGGAGACAATAATTTCACGTACTGCTGGGGAAATGCTGGTAAGCCTGGCTAAGGTTGGAAGTGGAGCAACCAAGCTGTGAGCTGGAGTGTTTGAAGGGATTGATGCAGCCCGCCTGATTGATCAATCAGTAGGTCTGGAATCGGATCCAGAGTCCAAGGCTGCTCGAGAAGGTAATGGTGCAAGAATGGGAACCATATCTGTTGAGACCAGTAGGGGGCAATGGGGATCATTCTGCAACCCAACGACATTGCTTTCTGTATGGGTTTCCATATCAGGGGAAATGGAGGGAAGGCATAAAGAAGTCCCTAAGGCCAATCGTGGACTAGAGCGTCTCTGGGAGAGTGCCCAGGAAGCGGAAGAAGGGAGAAGAAGTTGCTGCATTTGCTGTTGAAGGGGGTGGCAAAAAGGTCACAGCAAGGCTGTCCCCATTTGTGGAAGATCAGATCCGCAACTACCTGGTTTAGAGACCACTCATGAGGCATGAGAATAGCTCTGCTGAGCATGTCCTCTATGACACTGGACCTCCCAGGGATGTGCATCGCAATCAGAAATCATTGGGAGGAAATCGCCCACTGCCAGAGTCTGAGTGCTTCTCGACATAGGGGGTAGGACCTGGTTCCACCCTGCTTGTTGATGTACCACACCACTGACATGCTGTCCATTTGAATTGCAATGGTCCCAGAAGGAAGAGAGTCCTGAACAGCTTGCAATGCTAAGAGCACGGCTCTCATTTCTAAGACTTTATATGCAGATGGTACTTGTGAGGCTGCCAAGTGCCTTGGACTGTCCTGCCCTGATAATGCCCCCCCACCCTATCAGGGAGGCGTCTGTGGTCACTGTGGCAACCGAAGGGGGCTGAATGAAGGGTCTGCCCTGAGACACTAGTAGGGAGACCATCCACCAGGAAAGGTGCCTTTTGCATGCTTCTGTGATCATGATCATGTGAGACAAGGGAAGCTGTTGAAAAGACCACTGTGTGAACAGAAGCCACTGAAGGATTCTCATGTGAAAGCGGGCCAGAGGGATTAGAAGAATTGCCGCTGCCATAGAACCCAGAGTTTGAAGGCGAATCTGACTTGGATCCTTTTGCTCTGCATTAGAATTTGTACTTGCTGGTGAATTAAAGATGCCCTGTCTGGCAGACGCCTTGTGGACATGTTCCTTGTGTCTAAGTCTGCTCCTATATAGGTGATAGATTGACAGGGCAGCAAGGCAGATTTTTCGAAGTTTATTGTGATGCCAAGCTGGGAGCAGATTGAGATTGTATAGTCCCTGGTTTGCAGAAGTTGATGCCTGGTAGTAGCAGTGAGGAGCCAGTCGTCTAGATATGGAAACACCTGGAATCCTTGACGTCTCAGGTGAGCCATGACCACTGCCATACATTTGGTGAACACCCTGGGGCTATGGTGAGACCAAAGGGCAGAGCTCTGAACTGGTAATGACTGTCTCCCAGCTGGAAGCGAATGAATCTCCTGGAGTGCTGTCCATTTTGATTGATAGTATGCATCCTGAAGATCTATGGAGCACATCCATTTGTCCTGACCCAGAAAGGGTAGAATGGACTGTAGTGTGACCATCTGAAACTTTGTTCTTTGAACAGACTTGTTTAGTCTGCTGAGATCCAGAATCGGTCTCCAGTCCCGTCTTTTTTGGTACCAAAAAGAACCTTGAGTAAGTTCCGGATCCGTGTTGGTCTGCCAGGACTTCCTGGATGACTCTTTTTTTCTAGCAGTTTTGAAACCTCTATGACTGCTTGGTCCCTCAGATTGGGTGGAACATCTGGAAGGGATTTGCTTGACGGTAAGGGGGGCTGAGAGAAGGGGATTTTGTAACCTCCGGTTATAATTGACTGTACCCATTTGTCTTGCGTTAAACTTTGCCAGGCTTTTGGGTACAGTGAAAGTCTTCCCTCGACTGCTTCCAGAGGTGGGCAGCCAGGCAACCCTTCAGGGATGCTGGAAGGGCTTCTCAGAGAAGGATTCTCTGCTGCCCTGGTTCTGCGGACACCCTCAGCCACGAGGGCGGCATCTGTTGTTGTTGTTTCCCCCTCTGCCCCTGGAGGAAAAATCGCTATGTGTGTCAGGTGGGGCTCCCTGGGATTTTCAGAACCAAATTTTACCACTCTTCTGACCCTTGGGGTATAGTCTGGAAGGAGTGGAAAAACGGAATCCCAGGGCAGAGAGAGTCTTGCCTTCTTGCTCACACCTAGTCAAAGTGTCTTTCACCTGTAATCCAAAAAGAAAGGAACCCTCAAAGGGGGTGTTGGTGAATGATGCTCTAAAGGGTTCCGCAAAATTACACAGCCGCATTCATGCGTGTCTCCCAAGGGCCATGCCTGTACCTGCGGCTCTACTCGCACCATCGGCTGCATAGGAAATGAGCCTCATGGAGGAGTTGACTACAGAATTAAGGGTTGCCAGCTGGGAAGCCACTTTAGCTTGAGCCCCTTCAGCTGATGGATCTTGAATTGTATCTCCGAGCTCTTTAAGGAGATCCCTCTGAAGCCGTGTAAAATGGCCTAAGTAATTCAGTAACCTCATAGAAAAGGTAGCTGAAGCACACATTTGCTTCCCGTATCTATCCATAGTCCTAGACTCCTTGTTAGGAGGATGGACAGATGAAAAAGTTTCCTCTATCTCTTTTTTCGTGGCTGCTGCTACCACCATAGCATCCACAGGAACGCCTTTGGTAAGGAACTGCTTATCAAGGGGTGCAGTGATAAACTTGCCAGGTCTCCTCTGGGTTGGTTCCACTGTATCCGGGGCTGACCAAGCCTTTCGAGTCACCACTGACATGAGTGGATCGAAAGGTGGAGAAACCCAGGAGGTGGAAGGTCGGGAACCGAACACATCCAGGAATACAGACTCATCCTCGGTAGGGGCTAGGGGATTCCAGTTCCCCCTCTGCTTAAGCATTTCTAGGATGTCCGAGAAGGAAACATCTTCAGAGGGGGACCTTAGGGACCCTTCCTAATCATCTAAGTCTGTATCAGAAGTGACAGACTCAGGGGAGTCAATGTGCTTCCTCTTGCACTTCTTCTTATGAGGGGGCTCCTCTGAATGATCAGGGGAGGCCTTGGAAGAAGAGGAAACACCCAATGGGGTGCCCTGGAGTGCCAGTTCCCCACGCTTGGGGTCTGGAAGAGGAGCAGAGGTTGGCGCAGGCACTACAGGGGATGGAGCCGGTGGGGTCGATCATGGAGCTGACTCAGAGGCCAGCACACTCCTCATGACATCAAAGGCGTCCCTGCCACAATGCAGAGAAGGATCCGGTTCCGAGGAAATCGTAATCCTTCTCCGCACCGAGGGAGACGGCTCCGAGGCCGATGTAGGAGCCAAGCTCACCTGCGCTGAAGCCCCGAGAGGGAGAATGGGGTCGGACAAGGGTCCGATGCCACTCGCTCCCTCGGAGCTGATGAGGCAGCTTTGGCACCCAGATCCCACAAAGGACAGCACCATCGAGGGAATCGGAGCCGACGATGGAACAGAAGGAGAAATAGTTATCGAAGCCAACGGTTCCACAACTCGAACCCCAACGAACTCTGGCTCTGAGCTCAAAGGAGTCAGAGGAAGAACATCGATAGAAGTGGACGGAGCCGACACCTGTTGAGGAGGGCTGGACAACATCTTGGCAAGCGCCTGCGACTTCAGCAACCTACTGACCACTCTCTCCACGTCGTGATCCGAAAGGCTAGAGGACCGAGAGGAGTGGGAAGATCTGTGACTGCGCTCACTCTGAAGCAGGGGAGACAGAGGAGCCGAATGTATGAATTCCAGAGAAGGGGACCTCAGCCTCTTGTGGCTCCATGATGGCTCTGAAGATTCTGATGGAGCCGACGGGGAGATAGTCTCATCGGTTCCGGCTGGAACTGAAGTAGCAGGTAAAGTTTGAACCAATGACGGCTCCGAGCTTGGAGCCGACGATTTGGTTGGTTTTGGGGATTTCACAGGCTGAGCCTTGGCCGGAGAATCCTGGGGCTTTAAAAGACCCCTAAGAATAAGCTTATTCTTATGGTCATGCAGAACTCTTGGACTAAATGCATGGCATATAGAACAAGAGTCCTGCAGGTGCACTGCGCCTAAGCAGTAGACGCAAGAAGTGTGCCCATCTGTCAGAGACATTTTCTGACAGCATGAGTCACACTTCTTGAATCCAGATACCTTGGATTCTTTAGACATCCTCTATCTGACAAAATACCTCAAGAGATATTACACTGATCTTAGCCAAAAGGCCGAGAAGCGATAACAAAATACCACAACACCAATATCAGCAAAAAAGAGAAAAACACACAGTATACTACAGCTAAATCTAAAGATTTTTTTTTTTTAAACTAGGAAGCCTCTAACTTAAACGGCTACCTAAAGGAAGATAGAAGGAAAGCTTTGACACTAAACGCTAACCTGACAAGAAAGGGCTAGGAGGGGGAGGGGAGAACTCTCTAATTTAAACGAGTTCTAAGGGGGCGGGAACTACAATTACACTTAGCTAACACAGCAAGTTATAGAGACTAAAAACTAAACAATAACTCCCAGAAAAAACACTAATCTTAGAAGAAAAGTTCAATAAGAAACTTAGTACAAGCCTGAGCCAGTAAAAACGAAAAAACGACACCTCACAGCTGAAGGGGCAAACGAGATCTGGGTAGCTAGTGCTAGGCATCATGGGACAAGGGTAGCCTCGAGCCAGTAAACAGCTCTCGAGCTATACAAGATGGCAGAGTCGAATCCGAGGATCGGCTTTGATCCCAACCAGCAAGAACGAAGGCGAGATAGACAACTTAACATTAGTGCTTCACCAGCAGAGTTATTGGCTTTAGTGATCTGCAAGTGATTTTTGTTGCTGGATCTTAGTGGTCTGGTGGTGCGATAGGGTTGGAGTAGATTCTGGAGGGATGGGACATTTAGTGGATTGTTTACTAGTTTGTGGGCGAGTGATAGTTGATACAACTGAAGGAGGTGAGGAAGTTCAAGCCAGCCCAGTTCAGCAAGTGAGAGACAGTGGTGACTACGGTAGGATGCCCCTGTGGCTAATTTGGTGATTTTGTTGTAGCAGGTCTCTAGCTTGTTTAGATCGCATTGCCTTAGGTTGGTATATACTGGAGAGGCATTAAGTAGGGTGGAGATAAGGTGGGAATTTGCTAATGAAATCTTTGCTGTTTGGTGAGAAGTTACTTATTTCTGTATAACGCTTAGTTTTTTGTGGACTTTTTTTATGGTCATGGATATGTGAATGTCAAATTTTAGTTTATTGTCTATTTCCACTCCTAGCAATTTGGTGTGTTCATTTGGGTATATAGTGGTGTTGTCTTTTGCTGTTATGTTAAAGTGAGAGTTGTTTTGAGTATGTTTGGTAGGTTGGAAGATTAGAAGTTTAGTTTTGTTTGGGTTGAGTATTAATTGGGCATCGGATAACCAAGTTTCAACAGAGGAAAAGGCTTCCTGTGTGACGTTTTGCAGTTTGGGTAGGGACTGGGCTGAGCAGATGATGGCTGAGTCATCTGCGTATTGTATGAGTGTGCCATGTTTGGTGGCAGAGAATAGATTATTGGTGAAAACAGAGAAGAGTAGGGGTCCAAGGTTGGATCCTTACGGAACCCCTATGGAGACAGGTAGTTGGGGAGATGTGTTATTCTGCCATACAATGGATTGTTGGCGGTCAGACAGGTAACTCTGAAACTAGTTGGTGACTGATTAAGAGAAGGATAGGTTATTGAGGACAGAGATGAGTTGTTTGTGTGGGACCATGTCAAATGCTTTAGATAGGTCTAGGAATGTAGCAGGGGAGAGATAGCCATTGTTTTTATGCTGAAGGATAGTGTTAGTAAAGGAGAGAAAGGCAGTGGTGGTGCTATGGTTTGGTCAGAAACCATGCTGAGTATTGGAAAGGAGGTTGTTAGTAAGGAGGTAGTCTGAGACCTGAGAATGTATGCATCTCTCTAGTATTTTTGGAGAGTGGAGAGAGAATATCTATGGGGCGGTAATTGGTTAGTTCTGTGGAGGGGAATTATATGTGATAATTTCCACAGTGTGGGAACGTAACTTTCCGACAGAGATCGGTTAATCAAGATGGATACTGGGTAGGCCAGAGCATCAGCTGTGATTTGTAGGTATTCACTTGGGAGGTTGTCTGCTGCTAATTTGGTGGGCTTAAGTTTAGTTAAGAGTTTTTTTATGTTGGAGGTAGGTACAGGAGAAAAAGAGAAGGCAGTGGGGAGATTACTAGTTGAAGGTGTGGGTTGGGGGGGAGGGGGTTGTGTTGTTTAGCTAGTGATAGTATGGTTTGTGTGAAGTGTGTGTTAAATGAGGTAGCAATATTTTTGGAGGAGTGAGGGATGTTAGGAGGAGGGGTACTGACTTTACCTGGGTGGAGGATGGAGTTTATGGAAGACCAGAATTGTTTGGGGCTGTGTTGGGAAGAGTCTAGGGCAGACTGGCAGTATTGGAATTTGTCCTGTTTTATTAGCTTTTTAACTCTATTGCGTAGTTCTAGGAATTTCTGTCTAGTTGAGGGGGTTTTGGTTTTGCGCCAGTGCTCCCAGGCTTAATCCCTATTTTCCATTTCTGACTTAGTGGTTTTCTGTAGCCATGGGGATGGTTGTGCTTTCGTTCTGGAAAGTCTTATGGGGGCATGGTAATTAAGGATGTTCAGGAAGGTAGCATTACAAAATTCAATTGCGTCATCAAGACTGAGGTACTTTAGGGGATGCCAGTTACATTCTTTGAGGGATGAGATGAATGTGAGTGGGTTAAAGTTTAGTTTTTTACGTATTTGATGGTAGATGACAGGTTTAGCTTGGTATAGGTATTTTCTGAGTAGGAATGTTGGGGAGTGATCACTGAGGCTACCTGATAAGCAGCCTGTTATATATGACTGGGGGCTCTTACTGACTAGTATCCAATCCAGGGTAGTGTGCTTGCTGGAGTTTTTATTTATTCCGGCTGGCGACTGGACTAGTTGGGTGAAGCCATGAAGGTTTATATGATGGGATAGACTGTTGCCAGAACAGGATTGCCAGTCAATATTGAAATCAACTAAAATGATAGTTTCTTGGGGGAGATTAATAATAAATAATAAAAACACAAGACAATACTTCTTACTACACAATGCTAGTCAAAAGTTCAGAGATCAAAGAGAAATACTTAAAATAATTCAGTAGTATAGTTCTGACATCACAGAAAAACACTTTGTCTAATCTTTCTAGTTCCAAGCTATTACTAAGAGAAAACACAAGTCTAAGATAACTTACATATGTAAACAGGCAGAGTGCTGATGAGTTGGATGGTCAAGACAAAAAATGCACAATCCTCTCTGGTTCTCTCTGTTTAAATTGAAATTGTAGTTCTGATTCACATTACATCATTCTTCACACTTTCCTGGGGTTCCCAGGCTACACATTACATCATTCTTCACACTTTCCTGGGTTCCCAGGCTAACACAACTACATTTACATTCTTAACATTTCCTTTTATCTTGCAGCTGGTCAGGAAGCAGAGCAATAAAAATACATTTGCTTGTTTAAATCTAGCAATTTAACTCTTGGTTAAAACAATAGAAATAATTTCTTCATCTAGACCCTTCGGCACCACTGTCTACATCAAAGGGTCACCACATGCTTTACTTTGGTCAGTAAAGTGCACAGTTGTCACATTTTTCCCAGTTCCACATGCAACACTATTTCTTTACATTTAAGACAACAAGCCTGTAGTTTACATTCATATTTACAAATGAAAAAATTATCTGCAAAATTCTATCTAGCTAGGCTGGCAGCCTTCATCTAGCTTTACCCACTCTTCATAAGGGCCAACATACTGGCAGGAGAAGATGGACCCGGTGGAATAGTGGACTCCAAACGGGACTCGGTAGAGGTCTGTGACAGATCCTCAGCTGACAATAAAGGTTGCAAAAGTGCCTTACTGAGTTCAGCAGCTGTACATGGTGGTAGGCTACCTGACTTTGGATTGGAGTCATCGGAGGGCCTAAATTTCTGAGGCCTATACTTTCCCTTATCTTTCTTTTTTCTGGGAATATCAACAGCAGCCTGACCGACCAATGCCATTTTGCGGTGAGGAATAGTCTCGCTAAACTGTCTAGCTACAATTTCAGCTCGCCTCCTAATAATCCTAGCATTAAAGAGAGCACAGAACCGACATCCGGGGACGTTGTGGTCTGGGCCTAGGCAAGTGATGCACTGGGTATGGACGTCTCAGTGTGGGATCTGTTTTCCATAACTGAGGCAATTACTGACTTTCTATGACATCGGTTAAAAGCAAGAAAAGGTTCCCCATTGGGCTACTTAGCTTTAGATGGTTACTCCTTCACTATGGCAATGGGCGACCGATGCACTCACTTACTGCTTCTGCTTCAGGCTCCACGGCAAGAAAGACTGATGTAATGGTGCCGGCTGCCACTTTTTATACCCCTGATGACCTGACGTCAGCCTCACACTCCAGACAGCCAACGCAGGAGGGAAATCCTTTACTCTGGTATTCAGGCTGGCCAAGGGCTACCGAGCAGGGATAACCTACAAGTGATGACTGCAACAGTGAAACACAAAGAACATCTGGACTGGTCTGGGTCAAAAGGTGACAATGAGGACCACAGTAGATTTGCACCGTAATGCTTTCGGTAGAAACCTGGGAATGAGGGGGAGTGATTGGAAGGCATAAAGTAGACCAAGGGCACTGACAGACTACAATGTCCCCTGCTAATTGCCCCAGTGCTGCATTTCATATTGGCAGGAATGGCAAAAGGCTCACACCAGAGAGTTCCACAATATCTGAATATCTACTGAGCCACTGATTGGTTAAAGGACTATTCATGAGGCATTAGAATTAATCTGCTGAGCTTGTTCTCTACACAGCTGGACTTCACAGGTATATGCATTGCTAACTGAAAGAATGCATATCTGATGCCCACTACCATACCTTCATTGTTTCTCTGCAAAGGAGACGGGACTTGGTTCCTCCCTGCTTGCTCATGTACCAAACTACTGACACGTTTTCTGTTTGTAAAGAGATCACCCATTGTGGAAGGAGGTCCTGGAATTCCTGCAATGCTAGGGGGACTGCTCTCATCTCTGGAACACTGATGTGAATTTTGGTCACTGTTTGTGTCTACACCCCCTTGGACCACCCTCCCTTCAAAATGCCTCCCCACACCAAACATGACACATCTACAGTAGCTACCACTGCTGGGGGAAGTAGAACATGGCAAGATCAGCCGCCAATTTAAATGTCTCTTGCAGGATGGAGTTATGTGGATTGGTAAGGATAAGGGGTCTGACAGTTGCAACAACTGGGTGCAGAGTAACTACTTACGAATCCTCATGTGTAGGCAGGCATGAAAGACCTATTACTGAGTACAGTGCCCCTTTGGTATGTACCTAACCAGGCACATCCAACAACTGGAACGTCCCCAGTGGTTCCTCATTAAAAGAATACAGGGAGTAAGTAACATGTCCTATGCATACTGCCTTAAAGCTCTATCCATCCTACAGGCTACTGAGGGGGAGAGCTATGCTTGGCATATAAGGCATTGCCAGACCACATACTGATGAATCTCATGCATCTCCACAAAACAAACAACACCAGAATGACCCGTTCTAAAGATTTAAACTTTGCCTGTGATATAAACAGAACCTGCTGGACAGACAGGTATGTATCCCAGAGAGTACCCCTTCTCTGGGACAGGCTCTCCATCCATGAGAAGTATAGTTACTCCCTAACCAAATTCAAGTGCAACTTGGAAAACTGGATGGGGAACAGGAAATTAATCCTTGGTTTGGCATCTATGTCTCTAGTAGACACAAGCAGCCAATAAATGGTTTTACCTCCCAGGCCCCTGCTTGTAAATGTTTCATCTCGCAAGCCCCTGGTTATAATTATCAAAGGTATCAGAACTTGTCAGAGATTTGGAATGTATGGCTAGGCTTAAAAAGGCATTAGTGGTTGCTACCCTAGTATAGTATCAGGGAAGTCATCATGTGTCCTAGAACTTTCAGAGCAAATGAAACTGAAGGAGATTTTTGTTGCATTAAAAGAAGTACCATTTATCTTACAGCTAGCCTTCTTTTCACTGGAAGACTGACAGTACAACTTTTTTTGAATTTCTGGAGCAACCAATGGACTTCATGTTCTGGTTAGAGTACAGGCATATTTTATGACATTGATTCATATACCTAAAGAAAGGCACAGCTGTAAAATGTAGTCTCTGGCTGACAGGATTCCAACCTCACTGTAGTAAGGAGTCAATTCTCCAGAAACTGTGACACATGTACCACTCTAAGCTGCAGATGGGCTGTGACTGCTGCCATGCCTTTGATTTACACAGGGGGCTATGGTGAGACTGAAGGGCAGGGTTCTAAATTGATGACTAACTCCTAGCCAAAAGCAAATATGTCTCCTGGATTCTTTTGCAATTTTTATGGAGATCTATGTAGCACACCAAATCATCCTCTCTTAGTTATAGTAGGATTGCTTGCAACATGAGCATTCTGAATGGGGTCTTTCTGACAAAGTGATTTAGGCAGACAAGGTCCAGGGATCAAGCTGACGTTCCTGTTTTTTTTTTTTTTTCTGGGTACTAAAAAGAATTTGGAATATCTTCTTGATCTTCTCTGGTCTGGTGGGATCACTTGGATGGCTGATTTGAAAAATAATTTCTCACTTTGCTGCTTTGTACTGATGTGGTAGGATGTCTGGGAGCAACACCTTCTGAGCGGGTGGTGGGAGGGAAAATGTAATGGAATACCCTATGGTATTATGCCTCTCACCTGTATGTCTTGTGTGATGGTCAGCCACGCATCTGAGTGGGCAGACACATGCCCCCTGACTGCCTCCACAAATGGACAACCAGGCAAGCATTCAGAGTTACTGGTTCTGCCTTCCTGAGAAGGGAACCATGAAAAACCTGACTCTGTGGACTGCCTCAAGCTTGTGGTTGGTGCTCATTAAAGAAAAGTACAGTTGTATTATTCCCACTTACCTGTCAAAGTAGATGTTTGAATTTTACACTGCCATAGTTTTCTATGGGTTCTGTGCCTGCACAAACCCACACTGACAGCTTTCCAGATCTCAGAATCCCTCCACTGACTCTGTGATAGGGGACTGGCTAAGCTCCTCCCATCAGGGAAGCCTAATCTTTATCACAGAAAGGTCAGCTGTTCAGATTTTTATTGCTAAGCAGGAGAAACCAAGAAAGACAAGAAGCAAGAAATGCCTGAAACCAACCAACTTGCAAAAAACCACCAATACAAATAACCTAATCCAAGCAACAACAACACATGGTTGGATGCCACTGAACTATATAAGAAGTAAAAGGAATGGTAGGTGTTGCCACAGAGGCAGTGTGAAATGCTGCTGTTATAGGTAAGAATGACTTAAACAACTGTACTATGTTCATCACTTAGCAAAGAAACAAGTCAGTGTAGCAGTAAGTCAGGTAGACAAACAAAATCAAACAATAAATGGTATAAAAAGTCCACCAAAACCAAGAGTATCACTGAATTTAAAGTATTTAATCACACAAGTTAAAACTTTCACACACTGCTTCATCAAGCTTCTGTTTTTAGGTTCTGGAAAGAAAACTGGGAGATTAATGGCTTAATTCAGGGTAAATTCACAAACAACTTTTAGCATGAAAGAAGGATTTGTACGTAAAACAACCCTGTCTTGTACAAAATCAGATACGGTTGACCCACTGTGAGAGCTTTTAGCTAACAGACTGACCTTGCAGATGTCAGGGCAATAAGCAAAACAGGTTTCCAAGTGATGAACTTCAAATCAACCTGAAAGGCAGGCTCAAAATGAGAGAAGGTCAATTTTTCAAGAATAAACTTAAGATCCCAAGGAGGAGGGATTTGTTGTCAAAAGGGTCTCCAGTGCAACACTCATTCATAAACTGTTTGACCAAAAAAGGGGAAGAAAGAGGGGGATCCATGTGCCAAGCTGAGCTGGCCAAAGGATGTGCCATAATAGATGCAAAAGATAAACCATCTTTGAATAGCTCAAACAAATATTTCAAAACAAGATGGGAAGACACCATACAGGGCCCTCTGCTATAGGTTAAACAAATATGAAAATGCTCTTTCACTTCTAAACAAAAGATTTTCTACTTGCAGGTTTTTTTTTTGCCTACTTCAATACCTGCTGCACATCCTCATGGAACAAGTCTCTAAAAGGTATCAAGGCAGAATTATCCAGGCTGTCAGTAGCAATTGCTCTAAACTATGGTGTACCAGTCATCCCTGGCACTGTGTGAGCAGATCCAGAGTGAGAGAAAGCTTGTGGTTATTGCCCTTGGCCAGTTCCATTAAAGGGGAAAATCAACTTTGCCTGGGCAAAAGGGGAACACCACAATGACCTCTGGTCAATCTTTCTGAATCTTCAGAAGTATCTTGTGTATTAGCAGAAAGGGTGAAAATGCATAAAGGAAAATTCCTGTCCAAGGGAATGAGAATGCCTCTTTCCACCAAGCATGGCTGCAAGGATATCTCAAACAAAAATTTTCCAACTATCTCTTTTGAAAGGAAGTCACCAGAACTATTTGAGGTGTTCCCACATCAGGACCAAATCCAGAGAGATCTCTGTCCTGAGTTTCCACTCATGAGAGTCCATCCAGGATGAACTTAGTCTACCTGCTGCTAGATTTTGCTCTAATAGGATGTATGAGGCCTGAAACATCAGAGAATGCTGTAAGGCTAGCTCCCAGGCCATCACTGCCAACCAGCAAAGCGCATTTGATCTTACATACCCTTGTTAAGGTACCACATGATTGTGGTGTTGTTTGTGACCAATAAATGGGAACCTGGAAACTATAAGCAGTAAAGAACTTTTAAGGCCTAAATCACTGTTAATATTTCTTTGACTTTTATTTTCACTGTGGTGTCAGAAGGACCCTATTTGCCTTACACTTCAACACCCCTGGACACTGCTTCTCATGCAAAATCTAACAAGTCTATCTGGACTGACTGAACCTGGGTCGGGAGGGAGAAGGCTGGCAGTGAAGTGAGAGACTTCTGATCCCTCCACCACTGTAACTCTCATTTCACAAGTTCTAGCACTGGTGCCTGGAACTCTAAAGAATGCATGCAATGGGTACCAATGAATCTTTCTCATGTAGAATTTGACCAGTGATGATATGAGGATCACCGATGCCACTGAGGCCTACGACTGTGAGAAAATCTCCGGTGGAGGCAGCTTCTTGAAGAAAGAAAGAAATCCCAGAAAATACTGAGAAAAATTAGGAGTTTGTCTTCTTACCAAAGGTTACACTTTTTTCTATGTTCATCATACGCCCCAGGAAGACATTTCTTTATGAGGATGTGAGATAGGACTTTTATAGTTTCACCTGAAGTTGGAAGAAATTGGCATGTATTGATATCTATCCTTCGGATCTAAAGTCACCATGAAACAGTGGTCTGGAAAAGAGGGTAGAACCATCTGCAGTGTGAGTATTTTGAACTTAAGTACTTTTGATACAAAAAATCTACCACTGGTCTCTCTCTTTCCCAGGCAGCTCCTTTTTGAGTACCAAAAAGATTCTGCTGTAAAATCTTTTTCTTTACTATGGTGCAGGAACTGGTTCTATATATCCTGCCTGCAACTTCTGAAGAAATACCGGACAGAACAGATGTGTTTGGTCTGGTGGATGTGGGGGGATTTCTCTGAAGGAAGGAGGATTTTCTGCCCACTGGCAAAGTATCCTCTCTGAATTATTCTCAGCCCCCAACTGTCTGAGACTACTTGTGGCCAGTCTCTGGGTTGAATGAAAGGCTGAGGGAAGGAGTGGGGGGGACAGGAGTACCAGATGGAATGCCTTGAGTCTTGGCATAGTCATTCTTTAGCAAGGGAATGACCTTTTTTGGGAAAGGAACCGTTTTATTTGGTTTGACACTATTATCCTCCTGCCATGTCCTCTTCATGCCCTGACTCTTATTATGCTGGGATTGTTTGTTCTGCCTTTTGAAGTTGGATGCCTTATTAGGGAGAACCTGGGAGTATTAAACATTCTAGATAACCCATGCATCAGTTTACCTCTGTCATCCCACTGTTTTAGAATCTGGGTAACAGTAGGACCAAACACAAAAACAGAATTTAAAGGAACATCCAAAATCCCATTTTTAAATACTCAGAAAACGTCTGGTTATGTAACCATACCTTTTCGATACAAAAAAAGTGGTTATTAGAAATTGTGGCCGCACCATCCAAGACACTCCTCAAAGCGTGTTTCAAAATCGCATTAGAAACAATCTCATTCATAGAACACTTCGGTTCATAGGACAAAGATTCAGCAAAATCATCTAAACTGTAAGCAGATTGCTAAATAAATTTCCACATAAAGCCCTGACAATTTAAAATTCTAGTCTAAAATTACTACACTAAGACAAATTTTTTCCCCTGAGATTCAAACCCTTTGCCAACTGTATCTATCTGTGTAGGGTTAGAAGAAGAAGCCAAGGCCCTTTTGTTAGAGTTGGCATCTGGAGAAACTGCAGCCAGGTCAGCTGACAAAGGAGCAAAGTGAGCTGCAAGATCAGAGTACACCTAGTATTCCATTACAGACTTTTTAGGAACTGGTTCACTAGCCAAAGGGGTTTTACATGCAGTTTTATAGACACCTTCTAAGGCCGGTAACAGAGCAGAAACAGACAAAACATCTGGAATCTCATCTTCAAAAAGATCAAAAAATTCTGCCAATCTCTGCTGTAGCTTCAGATTGCTTCCAGTTAAGTACATCTCTAAACCTATTTAGCATTTGTGGAAAGGTGAACACTTGCTTGGGTTTCTGAACCTGTTCACCTTTCTAATAATCAGATTGGATGGACTCAGTATTGTTCACTACTGTCTGTATCAAAGTCCACATCAAAATATGTGGGCATAGACTGATCTATAAAGAAGTTAACACCATTGTCATTCTGAATAGGAATATAGTATAAGAGATTTGTTGACTGTATAAAATTCATAGCTAAAGAAACCACATCAGCCCTATACACGACAGTAACCTGATTGCCTGTCATGTGGCAAAGTTTCTGTTTCTTTTTACTGTGAACTACACTAGTGGACAAAATATTTGGGGATACAGTATTACATCTGGCAAGCGGTGTGTTACCCTGGACCTCTCCTGCACCTAAAAGACTTGGTTCTCCTTTACTTGAACCAGGTGCAGGAACAGCCCTTGAGGATCTGTCTGACCAACGTACAGCCTCACAACAGAAGGTGACCAGGAACAAGGTAAGTGGTCGGAGGGCCAGCTTAAGCCAACAATAATTTAACAAACTGTAAGCTAAAGCACATTTGCAATGCATTATTTTATTTTAAGGTACAACTGGATTTGATGGAGGGGCAGGAGTATCAGGAAGAATCAAGTCAAAGGAAAAAAAGACCCAGAAGAATAATGCACTGACACTATTAAGGGCCAACTAAGGGCTGCAATAATAGACAACATCAATTATGTTCCTACACAGAAAATAGGGCTATACTGCATAAAATATAGCAGACAGTTTAAAATGTGCTACGTCTTGTTCTACAACCTGCACAGTATAGTAAACAACAGCACACACAGTCACAGCACCAAGAAAAATCAACTTGTCCAAATAGTGCTAAAATTGAATATATGCCCTTAAATCTAAGAGAATCATTTTAAAGCAGCACAAATTACCAGTTACTTCTATATTCCACAGTCAAAAATGAAAAAAGAAATTCCTTTAATGATAAAATGGCTATAGCAGTGCACAATCTGAAGTAAATATATAAATACAGAAAAACATGAAAATGCAATATTTTCTGATCAGAACTTCAAAATGAAGCAGAGAAACAACAGGCCATGCATGAGGCAGCCCCTAATGCTCAACTGACACCACAAAACTTACGTTTTCCAGTACAAGTCATAAAACACGTTAGAAAATCCCAATAACTGCTTAAAAGCAGGGCTAAACATACAAACAATACAGCAGTAAGTTAGAAATCTATAACAGCAGAAAATAGCAAGTATACCAAATTATACCATGACCCCCCCCAAAAACGTGCACGCTGATTGGCCAGCGTGCACATTGTAAATCGAGTTACACTAATGGAAAAAGGTCCGGTCGCCCAGACTTTTTTCCATTAGTATAACTCTTCTTTTAAAACACTGTCTCGCTATAAGCTGTCTCGCTATGCTAAACCCATTTAACATAGCGAGACAGGTTTTAAAAAAAAAAGCAACGGAGAAAGCAAGATCTCCGTTGCTTTTTATTCGCTATGTTAAATGGGTTTAACATAGCGAAACAGTTTTAAAATAAGCAACGGACATCACCGTTGCTTATTTTAAAACTGTCTCGCTATGTTAAACCCATTTAACATAGCTTAACAGTAAAAAGCAACTGAGATCTTGCTTTCTCCGTTGCTTTTGACCACAGCTCTGATGTACTGCGCAGGCGCGCAGTACATCAGAACTGCCGCGGATGCCAGACATCTGCGGAAGGGCAGTAAACAGGCTTTATACTATGCCATTATTTAAGAAAAGTAATAGTTTCTTTTCTTAAATAATGTCATGGTATAATAGCAATAACCCACTTCTGGGTGTGGGTAATGCTGTATTTACCCACGGTTGGCTTTGTTTGGTCCCCCGGGCTTCACCCTCGGGACCAAACCACGCCAACCGTGGGTAAATCCAGCATTACCCACACCCAAGCGTGGGTTATTGCTATAATAACTTACACATAACTGTATGGATATATACATCTACAGTAAACTCTCAGTTAATCGGAACTCAACCAACCGGCACTCTCAAGGAACTGTCAAAAAAAAATCGAAGAAATACAGTACAATTTTCATGTGTTGCACTTTCTGCTCCCCTTGCAGAAACATACCTCACGTTTTTAGAGTTTTAAAAAGGAAGATAGGAATAAATGCGCTCTCTCCTCAACCTGAGAACAAGTCAAACCAAACAAACAGTATAGGGTACAGTATTAGTCAGGCCTATTTTTAATAGTAACAATCAAGCAACCAGAAACAATTAGTTATGTACTCACCATAACGTCAGATGTATGTGGTCCATCTCGCCTACATTCTTAACTGACGGGTTCAGAGCCAAGAATCGGCTCCGACTTGGCTGCTATTTACTAGCTCGAAGTCTCTGATTGGCTGGGCTAGCCGTAGTATCCCAAGATGCACCACGCCCAAACCCCCAGATCTTGCTTGCCAACAATATAACAGAATGACATACACAACCTCCTAGAAATAACACAAGGAGGAAGAGAGAAAAAATATCATCCTCAGAAGGGTCTAAGAACATAATCTCCTCCAAGTCCAACAGGTCAGGGGACAGTGGGCGGGTACGTAAGAATGTAGGTGAGATGGACCACATACATCTGACGTTATGGTGAGTACATAACTAATTGATGTAATGTGGTCCTATCTCGCCACATTCTTAATTGACGGGACAGCGTCCCTAGCACCTACTTTCTGGGAGGCTCACTGACAATACTCCTGAGCACCATGGAACCAAAGGAATCCCGGTCTCTAGACACCAAATCAAGCTTGCAATGAGAAACAAAGGTGTGCGGAGAGGACCAGGTGGCCGCAGCACAGATGTCATCCAAGGAGAGCCTAGCATGATAAGCTACTGATGTAGCCATGGCCCTGGGAGAATGAGCCTTAACTGGGAAAGGTAAATCTCTGCCTGCTGATGCGTAAATAAAGGAGATACAGTCCTTGATCCATTTAGAAATAGTACCTTTAGTCACAGGGCTACCATTCTTGTTCTCTGAGAAGGAAACAAACAATTGATCTGATTTCCTGTGGGGTTGTGTCCTGTGCAAATAAAACCTTAGTTGTCTATGAACATCTAACTGGTGGAATTTGAATTCCGCTTCATTTGAAAAGTTTGGAAAGAAAACTGGTAACTCAATGGATTGGTGAAGACAAAAGGTAGAAGATACCTTAGGAAGGAAGGAGGGGTTGAGTCTCAAGGAAACCCTATCCTTATGGAAGACCAAATACGGGGGCTTTATGGAAAGGGCCTGAAGCTCCAATACCCTCTTGGCTGAAGTAATGGCAACCAGAAAGGCTGTCTTCCAAGACAAATATTTTAATCCACAAGTGTCAGCCAGTTCAAAGGGGGTAGAAGTTAAGGTTTGAAGCACCAAGCTTAAATCCCATGGTGAAACTGGTTGTGACAATGGCGGACGGAGTAACCAGGCTCCTTTCAGGAAGGCTTTACAAAGTTTATGGCACATAAGGGAAGGCTCATGTGAGACGTGAAAGTTAGAAATGGCCGCCAGCTGTACCTTAATAGTGGAGGTAGCGGAACCCTCTTTGAAGAGCATAGCCAAAAAATCTAATACCGCCGACAAGGGGGCTGTGAAGGGATCTAGATTGTGTGCTTCAGCCCAGATAGCAAATCTTTTCCATTTGCTACAGTATAGTTTTCTGGTAGACGACTTGTGGGAGGACGACAGAATATGCAACACCTCAGGTGAAAAGGAATGTAGTCTAAGGATGGAAGTGGAGCAGCCACGCTGTCAACCTGAGGGTTCGTAGGGATGTTTGGAACTGACCCGACTGATGAGTCAATAGGTCTGGTACTGGTTCCAGAGTCCAAGGGCCGTCCACTGTATACTTCTGAAGAAAGGGGAACCAAACTTGACAAGGCCAGCATGGTGTGATAAGAATCATCTTGCTTCCCAAGGAAGCTGCCTTCTGAATCACTCTTGACAATAGAGGGAACGGAGGGAAGGCATAGAGCAGACCTGGGGGCCAATCGTGGGCTAGAGCATCCCTGGGTGACTCCCCTAGGGGGGGAATCAGAGTGAAGTACCTGCTGCACTTGGCATTGACGGGGATGGCAAACAGAACGCAGCAAGGTTGACCCCACCTGGAGAAGATCTGAGTTGCAACTCGGTTGTTCAAGGACCACTCGTGAGGCATCAGAATAGTTCTGCTTGGCCTGTCTATCACATTGGACTTCCCCGGAATGTGCATTGCCACTAGAAAGCGTTGGGAAGACACCGCCCAGTTCCACACTCTCATGGCCTCTCTGCAAAGGGGATAGGACCTGGTTCCACCCTGCTTGTTTAGGTACCAGACGACTGACATGCTGTCGGAAAGAATAGCAATCGTCCCCTTGGGAAGAGAGCTCTGAAGTGCTTGCAACGCTAGAAGCACTGCTCTCATTTCCAGGACATTGATGTGCAAGTGTACCTCGTGATCTTGCCATGTGCCTTGGACCATTCTGCCCAGATAATGGCCACCCCAACCTATCTGCCAAGCATCCATGGTCACCGTGGCGGTAGGAGACAGGGGGGGTCAGTGGTCTCCCTATGTCTAGATTGGATGACTGAAGCCACCAACGTAGGTCTTGTCGGCATTGTTCCGTGATGAGAATGGGATAAGACAGAGGAAACTCCTGAAAGGACCACTAGACTGAGACCAGCCACTGGAGGATCCGCATATGTAGCCTGGCTAGTGGTACTAGCATGATGGTAGCCGCCATGGACCCTATTAGTTGAAGAGCAAGTCTGACTTGGACTTTTTTGAGGGGTAGTAAGGCTAACACCTGAGCCTGTATTACTTTGATTCTTTCTGTTGGAAGAAAGGTTCTCATTTGGATGGAGTCTAGCTCTGCGCCGATAAATGCAACATGCTGTGATGGCCGCAACACAGATTTTTCCCAGTTGAAGGTAATCCCTAGGTATTGGCCCAATGTGATGGTAGCCTTTGTGGCTCAAACGAGTAGATGCTTGGAGGGGGCGGTGAGAAGCCAGTTGTTCAGATAAGGAAAAACCTGGAATCTTTGATGTCTCAAGTGGGCTGTCACCACTGCTAAGCATTTGGTAAACACCCTGGGGGCTGTGGAGAGACCAAAAGGCAGAGCACGAAACTGGTAGTGACTGGCTCCCAGCCGGAAGCGTAGGTGACTCCTGGATGCCTTGTTTACCTTGATGTGGTAATAAGCATTCTTGAGATCTATGGAGCGCATCCATACTCCTTTTTCCAATAGAGGAAAAATGGACTGAAGAGTGACCATTCGGAACTTGGACTTCAGTACAAATCGGTTTAAATGGCTGAGGTCCAGAATGGGCCTCAGGTCCCCTGTCCTTTTTGGCACCAAAAATAATCTTGAGTAAGTTCCTGATCTGATTTGGTCTGAGGGGACTGGTTGGATGACTCTTTTTCCAGCAGCTTTGAAACCTCTAGCGCTGCTTGATCTCTTTGACTGGGTGGAACGTCTGGGATTTTTCTGGATAGGGGAGGGGGTGTAAGAAAGGGAATGGTGTAACCTCCGGTAATTATTCGGAGCACCCATTGATCCTGAGTGATACTTTCCCAGGCTACAGGATGCCTCGAAAAAACGGCCCCCGCCTGGCTCCGGAGTAGCACAGTCGGGCAGTCCCTCAGGGAAGTTGGTAGGAGGATCCACAAAACGATTCACGGTCTCCTGAGTTGCGGGGGCCTCCTCCACCTCTAGGGCGGCACCTTCCAGAGTAATTCCCCCTTCCTCTGCCCCTGGAGGGGGTGGTCACCATGCTTGACGGGGAAAGACTTCTGAGACTTCCTGAACCACATCTTGCCTCCCCTCCGTGCCTTGGGATAAGGCCTAGAGGGAGGCAAGAAATGGGCCCCTATGGCAGACAAAGTCTTACCCTCCTGCTCACATCTGGTGAGAGTGTCTTTCACTTTGGGTCCAAAGAGGGAGGACCCATCGAAGGGGGCGTCAGCGAAGGAAGACTTGAAGGCTTCCACAAAGTAACACAGGCGCATCCAGGCTTGCCTCCTGAGGGCTACGCCTGAGCTAGCTGCCCTACCCGCTCCTTCGGCTGCATAGGATATGAGCCTCATGGACGAATTGACAATAGAGGAAAGGGTAAACAACTGGGCGTTGACAGTCTGATTCACAGCCTCAGGCAAGTTACCCGACAGGGTATCTCCCAATTCCTTAAGGAGATCTCTTTGGAGCCTAGTAAAGTGGCAAAGATAGTTCAACGACCGCAAAGTAAAGGTCGCTGAAGACAGGGTACGCTTCCCATACTGATCCATACTCCAGGACTCCTTGTTAGGAGGATGAATGGAAGGAGAAGCTTCTGCAACTTCTTGCTGAGTGGCAGACGCCACCACCATGGCATCTACAGGAACTCCTTTAGTTAGGAACTCTTTCTCTGGGGGTGCAGACAGAAACTTGTTTGGGCGTCTGGGCACCGGTTCCACGGAGTCAGGGTGTTCCCAAATCCTTCGACAAATAAGGTCTAACAATTCGTTGAAGGGCGGAGACATCCAGGAGGCGGAAGGTCGGGCTCCGAAGGCTTTGAGGAGGACCCACTCGTCCTCAGATGGGGATTTGGAGGGCCAGTCGCCTTTCTGCCTTAAAATCTCCAGAATATCGGAGAATGAGACATCATCGGAGGACGACTTGGGGGACCCCTCTGCGTCATCGAGGTCGGTATCAGAAGTGATGGACTCATTCGGGGAGTCAACGTGCTTCCTCTTGCACGACTTTTTTCTGGGAGGCTCCTCTGGTGACAAATCTAAAGGACCCTCAGAAAGCTGGGGACACGTATGGAAGTATCCTCGGGCCTTTGAGCCCCGCTGGCATCAGAGGCTCCAGCCCCATTGTCAAAGGAAGCAGTAGCTGATTCGAGTGAAGTCACTGAAGACCTGGCCAGTGTGCTCCTCATGACCTCGAATGCGGGTCCAGCGGAATCCGAGGACAGACCCGTCTCCGAAACCACAATCGGAGTCGGGGTTCCCTTAGCCGAGGCACCAAGAGGGAGACTTGGAGCTGAGGGATGAAGCCCCAATGTATCCCCCTCAGGTCCGACCGAGGAAACCTGGGTGCCACAACCAGAAGATGGAATCGAAAAGGCTGGAGCCGAGGTCTGACCCAAAAGGCCTAATGGGGGTATCGACACCGACCCCAGGACCTCACTCGAAGCAGAACACCTTGGCTCTGACGACACAGAGGTGCCTGAAGGAGGAATAATTGGAACCGACAAGAGGGAAGGCTCCGGAGCCGACTGGGCTGGAGCGGAAAATAACCTGGCTAACACCGGCGCCTGAAGGAGCCTCTGCACCACTCTATCCACATCTGAATCCAATAACCTGGAAGACTTGGAGGACACAGGAGGTGGTCGAGATATCTTACCTAGAGAATCCAGGTTTAGACTAGCAGAAGGGCTCCGAATCGGCTCCAAGAGAATCGAAGCCGAAGCTGGCTCCAGTGTCACAGAATTAGAAGTTATGTACCTACCATAACGTTCCATGTTAGTTGTCTTCTCTCGCCTTCTTTCTTGCTGGATGGGTTCGGAGCCGATCCTCGGCTCCGACTCGGCACTAGCTTTAGCTCGAGAACTCCTTTTACCAGCTCGAGGCAACCCTATATCCCATGATGCAAGGCGGAACTACCTCAGATCTCGTTTGGCAGCTAACTAACCCTGCTAAAGACTTATCCTAATATAATTAGGAACCATGGTTCCTAAAAGAAGTCCTCATAACAATGCTCCAGAGGAAGCAATCCAATAGGAACTCTCCAAGATCTGTCCAGGCCAGGGGGAAGGAGGGAGGCAAGAAAGAAGGCGAGAAGACAACTAACATGGAACGTTATGGTAGGTACATAACTTCTAAATGTTAAGTTGTCAATCTCGCCTTCATTCTTGCTGGATGGGACCGCGTCCCTAGCACCTGTATCCCGGGTGGCTCAATGGAACAGACTCTTGAGAACAGTGGAACCAAAACTGGCCCTATCTCTGGAGGCCAAATCCAACTTGTAATGAGACACAAAGGTATGAGGCGTGGCCCAAGTAGCTGCTGCACAAATAGTGTCAATGGGAAGTCTATCCTGAAAGGCTACAGAAGTGGATAGACTCCTGGTCGAATGTGCTTTTGGCTTAGAAGATAGTTGTTTGCCCTTAGAGAGTACACATAGGAAATGGTGGAAGTCAACCATCTAGATAAGGTCACTTTAGATACTGGAAGACCCAACCTGTTTCCTGCATAGGAGACAAACAATTGGTCTGATTTTCTAACTTGTTTAGTCCTATGTAAGTAGTACCTGAGCTGACGGTGAACATCCAAAAATGTAGCTTCTGTTCAGCTCTGTCAGAATAGTTAGGAAAGAAAACTGGTAGATCAATAGATTGGTTAATATTGGCTTGAGATACAACCTTGGGAAGAAAGGAAGGGTTAGTTCTGAGCGAAACCCTATCCTTATGAAACACCAGATAAGGTGAACGAATACAGAGGGCCTGAATCTCAGAAACTCTTCTTGCAGAAGTAACAGCCAGCAAAAATATAGTTTTCCATGTCAACAACTTTAAAGAACACGTAGCAGACGGTTCGAAAGGAGGTAGAATTAGGGATGCCAACATTAAGTTCAGATCCCATTGCGGAGGAGGATGTTTCACAGGCGGTTTTAGGAGAAAAACTCCTCTCAAAAAGGCTTTGCATAACTTATGAGACATGATGTTATTGTCCTGCAAGCCAACATGAAATTTGGAAATAGCAGCCATTTGTACTTTGACTGTAGATGATGACGATCCCGAATGAAAAACCTCCGCCAGGAAATCCAAAACAGAATGTATAGGAGCGGTGAAAGGATCAATATTTCTGGCGTTTGCCCAAATAGAAAAACGTCGCCACTTGCTAGCATAAACAGTTCTAGTGGACGACTTCAAAGAAGACACTAAAATGTCTCTGACTGAGTCAGAAATCATTGGTAGCCTGGCTAGGGAAGGAAGTGGAGCAACCAAGCAGTGAGGTTGAGAGAATGAATGGCTCGGTGCTGCTGACCCGACTGGTGGATCAACAGATCCGGAACTGGGTCCAGATGCCAGGGCTGCACCAGAAGGTGATGATGTAGAGACGGAAACCAAATTTGTCGAGGCCAATATGGAGCAATGAGGATCAATTTGGCTCTCAAAGCGGTGGCTTTCTGAATGACTTGTGGAATCAATGGAAAGGGAGGAAAAGCATAAAGAAGTCCCCGAGGCCAATCCTGGGTTAGAGAGTCTCTCAAGGGTTGGCCTGGAAGAGGAAATAGTGTGAAGTAATCTGGGCACTTGCTGTTTTGAGGGGTAGCGAAAAGATCGCAACAAGGGGTGCCCCACTTCAGAAAAATCTGATCCACTACAGACTGATTGAGAGACCACTCGTGAGGCATCAGAATAGATCTGCTTAGCCTGTCCGCCAATAGGTTGGACCTGCCGGGGATGTGCGTTGCTATCAGAAACCGCTGAGAAGAGATCGCCCATTGCCAAAGCCTGAGAGCTTCTCGACATAAGGGATAGGACCTGGTTCCGCCCTGTTTGTTGATGTACCAGACCACAGACATGTTGTCCGTCTGTACTGCAATAGTCCCTGTGGGAAGAAAGTCGTCGAGGGCTTGCAACGTTAAAAGCACTGCTCTCATCTCCAGGACATTTATGTGCAGGTGGTATTCTATGGGTTGCCACGTCCCGTGGACCATCCTGCCCTGATAATGCCCCCCCCACCCGATCAGAGAGGCATCCGTGGTGACTGTGGCAACTGGAGGAGTGGGAACAAATGGTCGGCCCTGATGAAGAAGAGGGGAAGATACCCACCATCGTAGATGAGCCCTGCAAGACTGTGTCACTAAGATCTCGTGTCTCATGGGCAGATCGTGGTATGACCACTGCGTGAACAACATCCACTGCAGGAGACGTATGTGGAAGCGAGCTAGTGGAAGAAGAACAATGGCTGCAGCCATTAGGCCTAGAACCTTCAAGACAAACCTGGCTTTGACCTTGTTGCTTTGTAACAGAAGCTGAACAAATTTCTGGATGTCCAGAATCCTTTGATTTGTTAGTCTGGCTAACATTTTGACGGTATCTAACTCTAAGCCTATAAAGGTGATAGATTGGCAAGGCAGCAGAGAGGATTTTTCAAATTCACGAAATTCCTAGACTCTTGCAAAGCTGTAAGGTGTAGTCTCTGGACCGAAGAAGCTGATTCTTGGAGGTGGCGGAGAGGAGCCAGTCGTCCAAGTAAGGAAACACTTGGAATCCTCGACGTCTCAGGTGAGCTGTGACCACCGCCATGCATTTGGTGAACACTCTGGGGGCTGAAGTGAGGCCAAAGGGCAGTGCTCTGAATTGGTAATGACTGGCTCCCAGCCGAAAGCGGAGAAACCTTCTGGGCGTCTGTGAATCTTTATATGATAGTACGCATCCTGAAGGTCTATCGAGCACATCCAGTTGTCCTTGCCCAGAAAGGGCAGAATGGATTGCAGCGTGACCATCCGAATCTTGCCTTTTGACAGACTTGTTTAGTCTGCTTAGGTCTAGTATTGGTCTCCAATCTCCCGTCCTTTTGGGGACCAAAAGAATCTTGAGTAGAAGCCGGATCCTACTTGGTCTGCCGGCACTGTTTGGATGGCTCTTTTTCCCAGGAGTTTTGAAACTTCCTGTTTTGCCAAATCCCTTTGACCGGGTGAGATGTCTGGAAGGGATTGTAGAGGTACGGAAACCTTCAAGGGAATTTTGTAACCCTCGGATATAATCGACTGTACCCACTTCTCTTGTGATAGGGATTGCCAGGCTACTGGGTACAGCGAAATTCTTCCCCCGACTGCCTCCAAGGGTGGACAGTCGGGCAACACCTCAGGGATGCTGAAAGGGCTTCTCAGGAAGAGGCTCCCTGTTGCCCTGGTTCTGAGGACCCCCCCCTGCCTCTAGGGCGGCGTGTATTATTGTTACCCCCTCTGCCTCTAGGGGTAAACTGGCCACGTGTGTCCGGTGTAGCGCCTTGGGCTGTACGGAACCACATCTTCCCAGCCTTCTGACCCTTGGGATATGGTCTAGAAGGAGTGGAAAACTGGACTCCAACGGCAGAAAGAGTTTTACCGTCTTGTTCACATCTGGTCAAAGTATCCTTCACCTGAGGTCCGAACAAAGCCGAACCGTCAAAGGGGGTGTTGGTGAAGGACGCCTTAAAGGGGTCCAAAAATTACACAGCCGCATCCAGGCTTGGCGTCTAAGAGCAACACCTGTGCCTGCGGCCCTGCTCGTTCCATCGGCTGCATAAGATATGAGCCGCATGGAGGAGTTAGATATCGAATTCAGGATAGCTAGCTGAGAGGCAATCTTTTCCTGAGCCCCAGCAGCTGAAGGATCCTGGACTACTTCTCCCAGTTCCTTGAGAATATCTCGTTGAAGCCTGGTGAAGTGACAAAGGTAATTCAGCGAACGCATTGCAAAGGTCGCTGAAGAAAACATCCGCTTTCCATACCTGTCCATGGTCCTAGAATCCTTATTCGGAGGATGGACAGGTACTGAAGGATCCGCCAGTTCCTTCTTAGTGGCCGCCGCCACCACCATAGCATCTACAGAGACACCTTTGGACAGGAACTGTCACTACCTGCATGAGTGGGTCGAAAGGCGGAGACACCCAGGAGGTGGAGGGTCGGGATCCAAAAGCCTCCAGGTATACCGACTCATCCTCGGAGGGGTCAATGGAGGGCCAATTCCCCCTCTGTTTGAGGAGCTCAAGGATGTCTGAAAATGAGACATCCTCAGAGGGGGACCGTGGGGAACCCTCCGACTCATCTAAGTCGGTATCAGATGTAGTAGACTCAGGGGAGTCTGTGTGTTTCCTCTTACACGTCCTCTTCCGAGGGGTTCCCCTGCAGGGTCAGGAGAAACCTCGGAAGAGGAGGAAATTCCCAGTGGGGAAACCTGGGGCGATGGATCCCTGGGCCTGAGAGCAAGAGGCTGGCAAGAGGCATCTGCAGGCACTGATGAGGGAGGAGCTAGGGGGATAGACCGTTGACCAGGCTCAGAGGCCAGGACACTCCTCATCACCTCAAAGGCTCCTCTCCCGGAGACCTGAACACCCGCTCTGAAGAAACAGGAATGGTCGGCTCCAAGGAGAGAGAAGGCTCCGAGGCCGATGTCGGCGCCGAGCTTACCAAAGCCGAAGCTCCGAGAGGGAGAGCGGGGTCGGACAAGGGTCCGATGCCACTAGCCCCCTCGGAGCCGACAGTGGAAACCCGACGACCGGATCCCTCCAAGGAAAGTCTGAAGGAGGAGATCGGAGCCGAGGATGAAGGAGCCGAAGGATGTATCGGCTCCGGCATCGAAACGGTCGCTGTCCCAAGAAGCTCCGGCTCCGAAATCTGGTGTGGAGTCGGAGGAGGAATCTCAAGAATTGGGGCTGTAGCGAAGTCTGTTGAGATGGGCTATGGAGCATTTGGGCCAGTGCCTGAGACTTCAACAGCCTGCTTACCACCCTCTCCAAATCGTGGTCAGACAGCCTGGAAGATCTCGAAGATCGGCTCCGATGGCTCCGCTCCGACAAAAGAGGAGACCCCGGAGCTGAGTGAATACTTAGTATCGAAGGGGACCGGGATCTCTTACGGGCCGGAGCCATCGGAGCCGAAGTCCCTTGAACCCCAGATGGAGCCGAGGATCCTCGGCTCCGTTGCTGATAAAGTGTCGGCTCCAGCCGGAGCCGACAAGGCAACAGTAGTCAGGGTATCGGAGCCAGCCGGCACCGAACCCACTACTCTAGCAGAAGAAGCATCGGCTCCAGCCGGAGCCGATATCAGCTCCGACGGAGCCGGAGCCACCGGAGGAGGCTTGGACACTGTAGCCTGAGCCTTCGGTGGCTTAAGAGGTTTTCCTGCCCTTGCTTAGGAGGAGAACCTTCAGGTTTTAACAAACCTCGGAGGATCAGTTTGTTCCTCCTTTCCTGCAGGACTCTCTGGCTAAAGGCATGACACAACGCACAGGAGTCCTGCAGGTGCAAAGGCCCCAGGCAATACACACAAGAAGTGTGACCGTCTGTCAGGGACATTTTCTGACAGCACTGGTCACACTTCTTGAAGCCTGAGACCTTGCCTTCCCTAGACATCCTAAAAGGATATACACAAACAGTCCCCACAAACACACAACTTAATCCCTACACAGACACACAGGAAGGGAATAACTTGGGGAACTAGGCCTGACTAAAACTTTAACTTAAAAAACTATTTTTAAGTTTAAAAAGGAAGGGAATAGGGTGGGCTGTACTAAATACAGGCTAACCTAACACTGAAGGGAAATTAAACCCCTAACTAAACTTTTTCTTCTTTAACAAGAAAAACTTACCTCAGCTGGCAAAGGAGACCTCTTTCGCGGCAAACGAGATCTGAGGTAGTTCCGCCTTGCATCATGGGATATAGGGTTGCCTCGAGCTGGTAAAAGGAGTTCTCGAGCTAAAGCTAGTGCCGAGTCGGAGCCGAGGATCGGCTCCGAACCCATCCAGCAAGAATGAAGGCGAGATTGACAACTTAACATACCTCCTGCAGCGCCGATAACAATGGAGCAGAGGAAGCCGACTCAGACACAGGAATTCCTTCCCTAGGCTCCAAAGCCAATGGAGCCGAGGAAGGTGGAGCTGTCTTCAATATCTTCTCCAATGGCTCCGAGGAACTAGACGGAGCCGGAGATCTCTTTTTTGGTTTAGATTTAGATTTCCCACTAGGGGAGGCAGACTCCAAAGCATCTTCAAAGGTAAGTTTGACAAGGCCCCTGAGAATCAATTTATTTTTCCTCTCTTGCAAGACTCTAGAACTAAAGGACTGACAAACACTACAAGATTCTTGCAAATGAATGGTGCCCAAACAATACACATAGATGGTGCACTTTTTAAAACCAGAAGGCTTATGCTCCTTCTGATCTTTGCCTGACATGGTAATTCACAATAAACCACACACAAGATAAGGAAGGCAGGAGGAATGGACTCTAAAAGTCCCAACAGAGTTAACAGACACAGGAGAGGGCTAAGGCCCTCTAACTTACACGGGCCTAGCCAGTCAAACACAAGGATGCCACAAAAAAACTTAAACTAAGCTAGTTGAAGGAAGGGGCTCTAACTTAAATGCCCCTACAGACATAACAGACACCAGAGAGGCTAAGGCCCTCTAAATTAAACTGGCCTAGCCCGCCAAACACAAGGAATCCAGAAAAACTAAAAAAATTAACTGAACTAGTCGCAAAACACAGGATACACTCAACGTAGCTGTAAGAACAGCTTTTGACAGAAAGTTAAGAAAAATAAGCTAAAAAAATCAGTTTAAATAAGGTACTTAGCCACAGCCAAGCTCGAGACCACGTCTGTACACTACGAGCGGCAAACGAGATCTGGGGGTTTGGGCGTGGTGCATCTTGGGATACTAGGGCTAGCCCAGCCAATCAGAGACTTCGAGCTAGTAAATAGCGGCCGAATCAGAGCCGAGCGTCAGTTAAGAATGTGGCGAGATAGGACGACATTACATCTACAGTTATTCAGCATCTATCAATCCCCATGGGTTCCAGTTAACTGAGAGTTTACTGTATACATATATATAGAGAGAGAAAGACAGGGGAGAGAGAGCGATAACTTGTTAAACTAGCTAGATATAGCTATAAATCTCTTTCTCTCTCTCTCTGTATATATATATATATATATATATATATATATATATATATATATATATATATATATGTGTGTGTGTGTGTGTGTGTGTGTGTACATAGACATATTTATATATATGGGTCCACTTCACTTCACCTACAATTCATTTGACTGAGACTAAATCCCCTAAAGTTCAAATAACCGACAACTCATTTGACTGACTCTCATTTCACCAACTTTTAAGCTATAAACACGATGTGGGTTTCCCTGCAACTGTGACTTGCTTGTGATAAAAAGAATTATGGTAACTTATACTGCTGATTGTCAGAATAACGATAGTCATGTAGATCGCAATGTTGTAGTGTTTCTAAATGTGGGTATGTCTCTTTACATTTTTATGGGAAGTATCTAAAGTAATATGGTGGTTGTTTCGAGCATTCCCAGCAGTAGTGGCAGCGTGTAGAGTATTGTAAGGCAGGTAAAAGGTATATGCCCTTTTCCACACTGTAGTGCGATCTTGAAGTTAGTATATATAGTTGGGGGGGAGCATAGCCCCCCACCTAGTTTGGTTTTATATAGGTCGTATTCTGTTAAGAGGGTAAGTAAGTAGTTTTTATGTTCTGGAAAGAGTTAGTCATTGGTGTTGTTAGTGTGCATGTCTATGGAGTAAAATCTAGTATGTTGAAATTCAGCATTGTAAGCTGTCAGTCAAATGAGTTGTCGGTAATTTGAACTTTAAGTGATTTGGTGTCGGTCAAATGAAAGTCAGTCAAATGAGTTGTAGGTGAAGTAGATCCATAGATATATATATATATATATATAATATACATATACATATATATATATATATATATATATATATATATATATTTATAGACACACAGACATACATATTTATGACATACATATTTATCTGTATATACAGACATAGATCTAACTACACACACACACGTATATATATATATATATATATATATATATATATATATATATATATACATACATATATATATATATATATATATATATATATACATACATACATACATATATATATATATATATATATATATATATATATATATATATATATATAGTTTACCTTCATTTCGAACATGGTTTGTGCGATATCCTTACATCGAAAGAACACCCGGGGAAAACTCAACAGTGACTAAGATATCTTCGAATAGCTACAATGTGAATGCATTTAGCCATTCAAACACATGGATAAATGTCGAAAATTAGAAGTTAAGTACTCACCATAACATTCCATCTGAGTAGGTAGCTTCATTTGTCTGCAACCTGTGGGTCTTGGATCCGATATCGGATCCGAGCCGGCAACTTGTTTCAAGCTAATGGATCCGAGCTCCTAGCTCCTCCCTTCACCCACAATCCCCTGCTAACCCTCCATGACCTCAGATCGAGTTTGCCCCTCAATATTTACCCCAAAAAATGTGTATCCAACTACAACTAGATCCGAAGAAGGCCAGGGGGAAGGGGGGGGGTATTTGCAGACAAATGAAGCTACCTACTCAGATGGAACGTTACGGTGAGTACATAACTTCTTAATCTGAAGTAGGGAGTTCATTTGTCAGCATAGCCGGCCTTAGGCATAGGCCAACTAGGCGGCTGCCTAGGGTGCCACTCTACCAGGGACACTTTTCTGGTATTTATTTGGTGTAGGTAGACCAGGATGGGGGCACTTGGGTGGTGTGGGGGGGCACCGTAGAGCCCTTTTGCCTAGGGTACCAGTTGACCTAAGGCCGCTCCTGTTTGTCAGCAACCTGTGGGACAGAGTCCCCAGCTACCTGCACCTTGGGTGGCCATCATGGAAGGATATTGCGAAGCACCGCAGAGCCAAAGGATGCTCTCCCTCTAGAAATCACGTCCAGTTTGTAGTGGTTAATAAAGGTATGAGATGAAGCCCAAGTGGCTGCCGAACAAATATCATCCAATGGAACTCTAGACTTGAAGGCCGCAGAAGTAGAAATGGAGCGGGTGGAATGAGCACAAACTCCTTCTGGTGCGGGTCTCCCAGAGACTTGGTACGCCAATAGGATACATTGACAAATCCAGCGTGATAAAGATACTTTTGAAATTGCTTTCCCCAAATTAAATTTGGCAAAGTAAACGAACAGCAGGTCGGATTGCCTATGGCCAGCTGTTCTATGAGTATAAAAAGGAAGCTGCCTATGAACATCTAATGAGGGCAGCTTGTACTCTCCCTTATTCTGATATTTAGCGAAGAAAACCGGTAAATTTATGGATTGATTTATGTTGGTTTCTGATGCTATCTTGGGAAGAAAAGAGGGATTGATCTTGAGGTACACTCTGTCTGGGTGAAAGATCAAATAAGGAGGCTTCACAGAAAGAGCTTGAAGCTCCGAAACTCTCTTTGCTGAAGTGATGGCTACAAGGAATGCTGTTTTCCAAGACAGGAATTTAAGATCTACTGAAGCAGCGGGTTCAAAAGGTGGAGCAGTCAAGGCTTGAAGAACTAGTGCAAGATCCCATGGTGGCACGGCTTCCTTTATAGGTGGTCTAAGTAAGAAGGTGCCCTTGAGAAAGGTTTTACACAACTTGGCTGACATCAAAGGCCCTGTATCATGTCCCACATGGTAATGTGATATGGCTGCCAATTGCACTTTGACAGTTGAACAACTAGTGCCTTCCTGAAAGAGCTCGGTTAGGAAGTCTAATATAGACGGAAGAGGAGCCGTAAAGGGATCTAGATCATGATGCTCCGCCCAGATGGAAAAACGTTCCGTTTACTGCGGTACACTTTCCTGGTGGAAGGCTTATGCGCTGCCACAAGGATGGCTTTGACTGGTGAAGAGATACCGGGAGTCCTAACTAGGAGTGGAACTGGAGCAACCAAGCTGTCAGTTTCAGATTGCCCAGGTTTGGGGTCGGTAAGTTCGACGGATGGGAGATGAGATCCGGAGTGGGATCTAGAATCCAAGTAGGATTCACAAGGTGAGACCACAGGTAAGGGAACCAAATTTGCCGAGGCCAGAATGGGGCAATGAGGATCATCCTGCTCCCCAACTGTGAGGCTTTCTGTAAGAGTTGCAGCATCAGGGGTAGCGGAGGATAGGCATAAAGTAGACTGGGAGGCCAAGCATGCACCAGAGCGTCTCTCGGAGTTTCCCCTGGAGGGGGGATTCGAGCGAAGAAATTGTCGCATTTGGTGTTTGATGGAGACGCAAAAAGATCGCAGCAGGGTTGCCCCCATATTGTGAATATCTGCTTCACTACTAGTGGATTGAGAGACCACTCGTACGGGGTAAGAAGGGTGCGACTGAGCTTGTCCGCTAGGATGTTGGTCCGTCCCAGAATGTGCGTTGCAATGAGAAAGCGGTTGATGGAGATCGCCCATTCCCATACTCTCATGGCTTCGCGGCATAGGGGGTAAGATCTGGTTCCCCCCTGTTTGTTGATGTACCAGACAACCGACATGTTGTCCGACTGAATCGCAATCATTCCTATGGGGAGGAGATCCTGAAGTGCTTGCAACGCGAACAGCACCACTCTCATCTCCAGAACGCTGATATGCAGGGAGGTCTCTGTGTCGTTCCACGTGCCTTGGACTGTCCTGCCTGAATAATGCCCCCCCCACCCGAGGCGGGAGGCGTCCGTGGTCACCATGGCGAGAGGGGGAGAGGTGCAGAAGGGACGGCCCGTATGGAGGTCCGAGGCTTGGAGCCACCATAACAGGGCCCTCCTGCAAGCCTTGCTGATAGCGATGGGGTGATGAAGAGGAAGGGATAGAAAGGACCATTGCACTAGAAGTGTCCATTGCAGTACCCGCATGTTCAGACGGGCGCATGGAAGAAGCGTAATCGCTGCCGCCATGGAGCCTAGTGCCCTCAAGATCAATTCCGCTGGAGAAGTCTCTGATTGGAGGATAGCCCGCACATGGAGTTGCAAATTCCAGATTCTCTCGGAGGTTAGGAAGGCTTGTAGCTCTCTGGTGTTTATTCTGGCACCTATGAATTCTATGACTTGTGTTGGGGCCAGAAGGGATTTGTCGACATTGATGGTAATGCCTAACTGTGGGGCTAGGCGGAGAAAGAAGTCTCTGGCTGAGCAAAGTAGATGCCTTGTTGAGGCGGTCAGGAGCCAGTCGTCCAGGTACGGAAAGACCTGTATTCCCTGGTGTCTCAGGTGGGCCGCAATTACTGTTAATACCTTGGTGAACACCCTGGGGGCTGTGGTGAGGCCAAAGGGAAGGACCCTGAACTTATAGTGACTGGCTCCCAGCCGGAAGCGGAGGAACCTCCTGGATCGTCTGTCCATTAGAATGTGGTAGTACGCATCCTTGAGGTCTATAGAGCACATCCAATGGTTTTCCCTTAAAAGGGTGAGAATAGATTGAAGAGTGACCATTCGGAATTTTTCCTTGGTTACTGACAGGTTCAAGCGGGAAAGGTCTAGAATCGGTCTCAAGTCCCCCGTCTTTTTTGGCACCAAAAAGAACCTGGAGTAGAACCCCAATCCAAGCTGGTCTTGGGGGACGGGCTGGATGGCTCTTTTTCTTAGCAGCTGCTGAATTTCTGCAGCTGCGGCCTCCCTCTGATCGGGTGGTACATCGGGGAGGTTTTTGAGTTTGGGGACATGGAGTAATGGTATTTTGTACCCTCTGGATATAATGCGAAGCACCCAGAGGTCTGTAGTGATGGACTCCCATGCCACTAGGTGCTCCAAGAAGCGCCCCCCGACTGCCTCCAGAGTGGAGCAGCTGGGCAACCCTTCAGGGCTGCTGCGCAGGCCGCTCAGAGAAAGGTTCTCTGGACCCAAAGTTTCTCGGAGCCCCTCTGCCCCTGGGGCGGCGTCCTCCCTGTCCTCCTCTGCCACAGTAGGACTGGTTGTCCGGAGCGGGTTGGGAATGTTGCGATTTCCGGAACCACATCTTCTTCTGACCCTTTTGGTTCTTCGAAAAGGACCACTGGGGAGCAGAGAAGCGGACACCGATGGCAGACAACATCTTCCCGTCCTTCTCGCTCTGGACAAGTGTCTCGCGAACCGTTTTGCCAAACAGGGCAGAACCATCGAAGGGGGCGTTCACAAAGGACGCTTTAAAAGGCTCCGCAAAGTCACAATGATGGAGCCAGGCCTGACGTCTCATGACTAGGCCTGCTCCGCTAGCCCTAGCGGCTCCCTCTGTAGCATGGGACAATAGCCGCGTAGAGGTATTAGAAATTGATCTCAGAGTGGCCATTCGGGTGGAGTACAATTGCTTGTCATCCGCCGACATGGACTCAGGAGGGGAGGCAGCGTATTCTTTGATAAGATCCTGCTGCATCCTAATGACATGTGCCATATAGTACAGAGACCTTACCGAGAAGGTCGCTGAACTAAAAACTCGCTTCCCTAAGCGGTCCATCGAGCGGGACTCCTTGCTCAGTGGATGGACTGAGGGGCTCTCCTGAGCCAATTCCCTCTTCGTGGCTGCCGCCGTCAACATGGCATCTACGGGGGGGGGCCTTTACTCCAGTGTGATTGGTCTGAGGGGGGGGCTAAGCATTTTGTCCGGGCGTTTTGGTATTGGCTCCACGGTGTCTGGATCCTTCCACGCCCTGGTGGTAATGAGGTCCACCAGGGGGTCGGCTAGAGGGGACACCCAAGAGGTAGATGGGCCTGCTTCGAATGCCTCCAGAAACACGGACTCGTCGGAGGAAGACTTGGGGGCAGACCACCCACCTCTCATCCTCAGCATCTCCATGATATCTCCAAAGGAGACATCCTCAGGGGGCGATCTTGGGGAGCCTTCCCCTTCTTCCAAGTCCGTGTCCTCGGTTAAGGACTCAGGGGAGTCCACGTGCCTCCTCTTGCACTTATGCTTGCGGGGCACCTCGGGGGGGCTGTCCGAGGAGGCCTCGCCAGCAACATCTTGTTCCAATGGAACCATCTGTGATATTGAAGCAAGCTGTCCCTTTGGCCGGGTGATGGAAGCCTGGCCCAGCAGAGAGGGAGTGCAGGGAGGAGCCGAAACAAGGACTGGGGGTCCGGATGCTCTCAACAGAGCCCTCTCCACAACATCGAAGGCTGAGGGAGAACCACTCTCTCTTGGATCCGAGAGTTGGCTCCCACTCGGATCCGATGAAGGGATCAGAACCGGCACCGAGACCATCGGATCCGAAGGACCAGTCCGCTCCGATCTGGATGGAGCCGAAGGCACACTGAATCCCTCGGATCCAAAGCTCAGGCCACGGCTCCGAGAGGTCGGATCTGACAGGCTCGAGGGCAGGGTCGGATCCGAAGTACCGAGTACTGTTGGCGCCGACCCACCCCCGGCTCCAACGCTGCTCGGCTCCGAACGTTCCGAACCCGGATAGCGGGTCAGAGAAGGAGCAATAGGGTGGAAAAAAGGTGTCGAGCCCCCCCCAAGAGCACTCCCATCTGCAGCTGGACCTGGATGAACCTTCGCATCATCCGGTCCAAGTCTGCATCGGACATACTAAAAGTAGATCTCGAAGAGGTCTCAGAGGCAGGCCTGGAATGCCGCCTCGATGACCTCGATGGAGATCGGGCCTCCTCCTCCTCCTCGGGCCCCAGGGAGAAACAAGGGGATCGGAGCCGAGGAGGAGGAGACCTAGAAGCAGTGGAGGGAGAAGCCTGCTTAGCTGGTGGGGCCGAAACGGAGGTCTCAGCCTGCCGCTTGTGGTGCTTCTCCCTCCTGGCCTCCCTGTCCTCCGACGCTTTAGCGGGAGTTTGAGTCCCGGACGGAGGAAGGGGGCAGGAATGGCAGCAACCACAGGCTGTGGTGGAGCCACGGGAGCAGCGGAGGCCAGAGCCGAGTCCGGGGGTAAAAGTCCCGCCAAGACCAGCTTCGACCTCCGCTCTTTCAGTGCCCTGGGGTTGAACGCTGCACAAATGGTACAGCCTGAGGAGAGGTGTTCAACCCCAAGGCAACGAACGCACCGAGTGTGGCCATCAGCCGGGGAGAGCTTATGGCCACACTCGGTACATTTCGAAAAAATGGCTTTTGGGGCCTCAGCCATACTTAAAAGTAAAAGGTAGAACTACACAAACACACAGGCCCCAAAAATACAACACACACACACACACACACACACTCACTAACGAACAAACGAAGGGAGGGAAAAAACTAATTAAAGAAATATATTTTTATACTAAAGGGTACCTAACACTTACACACTTTATATTTTGAAACAAAAAAGGAAAGTTTGACAGAAAAATACACTTATCTGACAATTCACTTGCTGAGCTCAAGGGGATCGAGCTATCCACAAGCGCGGCAAACTAGATCTGAGGTCATGGAGGGTTAGCAGGGGATTATGGGTGAAGGGAAGAGCTAGGAGCTCAGATCCATTAGCTTGAAACAAGTTGCCGGCTCGGATCCGATATCGGATCCAAGACCCACAAGTTGCTGACAAATGAACTCCCTACTTCAGATTGGTTTTTAGCTAAACCATTTTCGACATTTGTACTTGAAAGCTTTCCATGATTCACTCAATCGATTCACGGAAATGCCTGCTCGCACAAACCATGTTTAATAAAGTGAAGGTAAACCTATATATATATATATATATATATATATATATATATATATATATATAGATAGATAGATAGATATATTATGCGCACACACACACACACACACACACACACACACACACACACACACACGCGCACATTTTTTAAACAAAATGCAGAAGAATCAAAAGTATACAATAATAAAGGGAAAGGAAGTTCCAAAGGGGATCTTATCTGAGTCTGGAAGCTGCCGAGAAGATTCATCTATGTGAATCCTACAGCTGGCGCCAAAAGACTGAACAACTGAGTTTCTGTGGCTTCCTGGGGTTAGGCTTCCCTGATGGGAGGTGCTTATCCAATTACCTATCACAGAGAGAAGCAAAGGAAGGGATTTTGAGCTCTGGAAATTTGCCAGTATGAGACTGTGCAGGCACAGAACCCATATGACACTGAGGCATTGTGAATGGAGAACATCTGTCTTTACTGCAACTGTTTCTGTTCAAGACATCTAACCCATATGTGATGCCCACCACTGCTACCAATACGTGATGGCCACCACTACTACAAATATGTGACGTACCCATGCTGGGCCAGTAATTATGGAGACTGAATCCTCATCACTGACACTGGAGAGGGATATGCACCTGGAATACAAATGGATACATTATGTATTTCTCCCCACTGGTACAGCTGTACAGTTAGTTCCTCAACTGAGTGTCCAAGCCAAGTCCTCCAGCACCCTCTCTGTGAACCCAGTACTTCGTGTCCCTGCCCCAAGTAACTGATACATACACGCTTTAAGATTTAATTTAGACACGCACACACACACACACACACACACACACACACACACACACACACCTGGGAAAGGCTGGCACAGGTTTACTAGCTATGCCCCCTTCTGCCCAGACCATAAGGTAGATTCACTGCCATTAGTCAGTTACTATAAGACTCTTACAAAAGGTATCCAATTATACTGTGTGAAGTTAAAATTAACACAAATGACAGCAGTTGACCAAGACAACTAGGCCTTCTGGAGTGGCCTACACAGTGTCACCAAATAAATATATGCACTCTCAAAGGTTAGATACTTTCTACAAGGACCAGCCACAATAAAAGTTTTAAATACACTTAATAATAAATAATAAAAGAATATGAAAATATTAAACATATATTTACAGTAAACCACAGAGTTCTTATCGCAAAAAATATTGAAATTAACTTTGATGGACAGATGCATAAAAATAAAAAAAAAACACTTTCTAAACTAAGTAATAGGAAAATCTACAATGGGCTAAGCCGGAATCCCTCCAAAAAGAATTCATGAAATAAGTAGGAAACAGAGGGACTCCCAGAGACAAGGCTAATTAAAACGTACTTTAATAAAACAAAAACAATTCTGTTTTTGTTTTATTAAAGTACGTTTTAATTAGCCATGTCTCTGGGAGTTCCTCACTTTCTAAACTAAGCTTCACTATATCCCCAATTGAATCTAAGAGAATTTCTTCCTGTTCCCTAATAACTTATTTGGGCAAGACAAGATGAAATATGTGGGCAGTCTTTCTAGTCAGGCCTCCAAACAGAATACTCTATACTCTGAGATTTCTCTTTGTAATACCTAAAATATAATTTCCAAGAGGGCTGGCAGAATGAGCGCATCTGATCACCTGACTCTAGGTTCTCACAGTACTCCCCTTTGAAGTTGAGACAGGAATTTAGCTTCTTCCTTGCTGTGGGTCAGGGTGTCCTTAACGGATGTTCGGAACAATAAAGAACCATCAAAAGGGGCATTAACAAAAGACACCTTAAAGGGCTCTGTGAAATCACAAAGCCTCATCCATGCATGTCGACATATCAGAATGCCAGTGCTGGCTGCCTTTGAAGATCCTTCTGCTGAGTGGGTAACCAGCCTCATGGAAGAATTTGCTAAGGAGGTAAAAGTGGTTGGTTTAGGAGAAATCTTATCTAGCTCTTCCTTAGGCATGCACTCCGCCAAGGATTCAGAGAGTTCCTTAACCACGTCTCTTTGAAGGCAAATAAAATGTGCCAAGTAATTAAGTGGTCTAAGTGAAATAGTCTCTGAAGCAAAGGCACGCTTCCTGAACCTGTCCAGCACTCTGGACTCCCTGTTCGGTGGATGGACAGTAGAGCTCTGCTGGGCGAGTTCTTTCTTGGTAGCTGCTGCCACCACCTTAGCGCCAACTGGAATACCCTTACTCCAAAAGGTTCTGGCCTCAGAGGGAGAAAGGAATTTGTCTGGAAGCTTTGTTACAGGCTCTATGGTGTCCAGCTCCTTCCAGACCAGATAGGGACAAGATCTGTAAGACTGTCCACCAGGGGAACTACCCCAAGATGTAGATGGTCCTGCCCAGAAAGCCTCCAGGAACACAGATTCCTCTGAAGTGGGGTTTTTGGATGACTAGCCACTTTTTTGCTTTAAAATTTCTAAGATGCCTGCAAAGGAGACATCGTCCAGTGGTGATTTGGTAGAACCCCTCTTCCTTGTCATAGTCCGTATCTTCAGTAAGGGACTCCATAGGGGAGTCCAAGTGCCTCCTCTTGCAGGTCCTTTTCTGTGGGATCTTATCCATGGGATATTCAGGGGAGGAGTCGGAAGAGGAAGGGGACACCTCAGGTGGGATGGTCTGGAGGTCCTAAGAGGCAGGCTGACCCTGGAGAGAAATGGAAGGTCCAAGGCCCAGATCTGATGTAGGAATATGAGGAGGAGCAGAAGTCAAAGCGTCTGGTGCTCTGACTGCAAAGAAAGCCTTTTCTAGAACATGAAAAGCCGAAGGTCCCAGGGACACTCGACATAACTCTCTAGGAGCTGAAACCCCAAAGAAGAAGGCAGGAGTTCATTGGAACCTTGACTCCCTGACAGAACTAGACCCAAGCTGTCAAGGGCTGAAGCTCCAAGGGAAGGGGAAAGATCCGAAAATACTACAGCCAAACCCCACCTCAGATTCGGCCACTACATCCTGGATCCCGGACTTGCTCTGATCCAAAGACCTCAGAGCAGAGGTAGTCAAGGTCATAGTCGGCATCAAGGAAACAAACGTTTTCTGATCCAACCCCAGATCCCTCAGATGACTACTGTCCTGGGGCTCCAAAAATGATCTCATAAGGAGAAAAAGAAGTGGAAGGAATACTCTCAGATACACTAGCGGATGGAGCCGGAAGTACCCCATCTGGATCTGAGCCTTGATAATAGATCATCATCATGTCCACGTCATCATACAGGCTTCTAGAGGATTTGGAACAAGCCAGTGAAGAAGGACGTGAGTGTCTGGGGGGTTTGTAAAATTTTTGTCAGAACCATGGGAGAAACAGATCTAATAGATCTCCCAGGAGAAGGAATAGTAGGCTGCAGATCTGGGGCTCTGAAGATCAGGGAAGCACGAGTACTCGGATTCAAAGTCTTAGGATCCAATGACGTAGAAGGGATTGGAGACTTTGAAGCAGCAGAAGGCTCACTTGGAAACATCAAATCTATGGGACCCGAGGAAGCCAACATTGGTCTTGGCACTGACATTCTCAGATCAGGATCTTTAGGAATCTTGATCTGAGGCTTTGAAGATGCCCTGGACTCCTTAGGATGGCATTTCTTAGCTTTGGAGCTGAGTAACTGCTCAGAGGGGGGATGAGTCCCTGGAGAAGACAAAGTCGCGGGCATAAGGCCCTTTAGAATAACTTTGTTCTTCCTCTCTTGAATGGCTCTAGAATTAAACATCTCACAGATGTTACAAGGGGAATCCAGGTGAGCTGCTCCTAATCAATAGACACATCTGTTATGTGCATCTGAGTGAGGGATTTTCCTCTCACACTTGGCGTACCTTTTAAAGCCCGTAGGTTTTTCCATGCTGAAAAAGATAAAATCCTAAAGAAATATTACTATATATACATTTTTTTTTTAGAAAAGATGGGCCAAAGACTGAAAGGAAGGAAAGGGTGGAAGAGAAATGGAGGCCGTAATGCACCTCGTAAAAACTGAAAAAAATATTAGGAAAAAAAATTACCTAAAGAAGCTTTAAGGAAGTTATCACTACAAAATAAATACTTATCTGCTCGAGTTCTGGTAACCACTTCTGTACATACTGGTGGCAAACAAGATCTGAGGAGGTTGAGCTAGGGGCAGAGGATTGTGGGTAAGGCAGGAGCTCAAGCCTGGAAGCTGAAGTCTGTAAAAGTTGGCTGAGTTGGCTCCAAGGATCAGATCCATAACCCATCAGTGAAGCAGATTGAGAAGGACATAATCAGATTGATTACTCAATGTACACCAGGCAGAAGAGAAGCACATTTATGCCAGCAACCAGGGAATGTCAAGAGGCAGGTGTGAGACTTAAGCTGATGTATCCAGCTGTCTTCAGAGTATTTTTTCCTGGAGGATCAAAGACATTTTTTGATGCAGAATAGTCTAAGGAGGAAATAAAGAAGTGTATCCCAACAAACAGCGAGCCAGCAAGCAGAAGGGGACTCTGCTTCTAATTCTTCTGACAGTAAAGTCCACAGAGAGACTTTGTAACATTGGAAAAAGTTTCAATGACAAAGGAAAATAATTAAGAGACAGAAAAAAGCTCAGGAGTTGACTAGAAGAATCAGGAGTAAAGGAGTAACTTGGACTTGTCCCAGGATCTGGTATTGGGAGAATGAAATGAACAGGAAGACGACCAGCAACACTGAAATTAGAGAACAAATGGGAGACTATACACCTATCACATTTGTGAAATTTGGCTTTCCAAAAAAGTGGCTGAAAAAGACTGGACTTTTGTTGGCTTTGTTAAACTTGTGGGTGAACTATAAAGCACAGACCTCATTCTATATTATTAATGTTTAGAAAGACACTAAAAGAGGGAAAAATAACTGTACATAAAACAAATGCTCTTATCAGTATTTGCATAAAACATTTCATGATGTACACTGCATTTTATGCATAGTAAAGCAGTTTTGTGTAATATGTAGTCAGGGATATTTTAAATGTGTGGGGAGTCTTTTCAGTGGCTGTTGTGCAAGTTAAATATGTTAAAGTATACTAGTACTTTTCAGTTGTAAGAAACATAGGCTTTACAGTACAACAAGAGAAGACAGGCTAGGCAAAAGCAAATTTAACATTAATATGCAGTGATCTTGGGCTGCTAGGTTGAGGGTGGAGTGTAAACGTGCAGGCTAGGGGAGGAGTGTAAAAGTGCACTGATTATGTCATATGCATAATTAAGATACTGTCTCTTACCTTTACAAGGGTGAATGTCTAGATTAATGCCCTTTGCTTAGGTTATAAATGAGTGTTTCTTTGTAAGCAAGTAGGCTTTCAAAATAAGACAAAATGATAAAAGCTATTAATAAATATCTGCAAAGACATTAGCTTGTTTTTTTTTTTTTTCATTAGCAAATATTCAGTGGGAGTAAAGAAGTCTGCAGCTGAAGACAACTGCACATTCCATACAGAGTGAAATTTACAAAGGTTCATTGCTGAGTACTTTTCCATGGAGATCTACTGTCTACAGATGCAAGCAATTAATCTTGCCAGTTCTGAGCATTCTGTGTAGAGGGAAATGCAAAATGTAAAAGTACAATGGCAAACAGTTTCGTGAAAAATAAAGTTTGAAATTATGTGAATAAGAGATAGCAACCACCCTAGCAAGTTCACTACTTTAATGCATTAAACAGAACAATGTACAATTTAGTTTTATTTAAAGATAGCCACTACATTTTTCTTAGAGCTAAAAGTTACTGTTTTCTGAAAGCAAACAAGCTTATTTTCACATCTGGGAGGGGAACAGAGATAAGAAAAGAACAGACAGTAATCAGAGTAAGTGGAAACATGGGCTGTAATATGCACTTTAGCACGGGTAACCTGAATTTTAGGTAAGGTTATGCTGAGGGTGCAGCTATTGATTTGGGGCAATTGTTGCTATCTGGAGGGGTAACTTCATTTTTTGAAGATATACACTGTTTTGAGGTTTGTTCTAAACTAACAGGGATGGGGTGTTTTGAGAAAATGTATTCATTTTTTTTTGTTTGAGAGTTTTCATTAAAACAAAAAGTCTTGAAAATGTGATAAGGGTTGAAATGGAGATGAGAAGAAACAACTGTATAAAAGATCAGCCTGTCAAACATTAGTGTGTGCATGTAACACAAACATTGGTAATACACATTCATAAACTGTCATGTATAATAGCTGAGAACAATAGCTTTTAATCATGATGCCTGTGCTATCCATACTACCTTGGAATGTAAATGGCCTTACAGGTATAGACAAAAGAAACAGTATTGTATTATATTAAGAAATGCAAAGTGCAAATACAAATGCCTGAGTAGACACATTTGGAAAAAAAATGACCATATGCATTTGACAAAAAAGGATTTCTAGAAGAATATTCAGCAGAATATCAGGGACAGGGGAAACAGGTGTAAGTGTAGTATTTGCTAGCAGGACTGCAATAGTGATAGAAGTGGAAAAAAGACAATTATGGTAAATTTGTGGTAGTAATGGGCTACTGGCAAGGGAGGAGGATTCCACTGGCATGCATTTATATTGTGTCTATATTAGAACCACGAAAGATTAAAATGTTGAAGCACCTAAACATCGAAAATGCCAGACCTCAATGTGCTTTTTGTAAGATCGCAGTACAGTGAAGATCGAAATATTTGCCCTTTCCTAACTGTAGTGTGATCTCAGAGTTGGTATATATATTTAGAGGGGGGTGTGGGGGGTGCAGCCCCCCCCACAATAGCGAATTTGAGGTTCTGTATTTTCAGCATTTAGGCGCTTCGACATTTTAATCTTTCATCATTCTAATATAGACCCATTTACATTCGACCTGTAGAGCATAAGAAAGTTTTGGGAGAAAAAAAATCAGTTTTCAGCAGGGATTGTTATTTAAAAGTGGAGACTGGGACTTGATCTACAACAGTTAGGATGTATCAGGGGGACCCAGAAACGATAATATCACAAAAGACAGCAGATTTCTGGAACATCTGCAGTTAACTGAAAGCTATGACATACATCCAATAACTATTTCAAATCAAGCACCAATAAATACTAAGGTAAAAATGGTTTACTATCAAAATCAGGAAAAAGGCATACTCAGAGCACATGTACATGAAATCAGGTGGTCGATTGTTAAACAAGGCGAACTGAAATAGTCCAAAGGAATAAAAGCAAAAGCAAAGAATTGATTCAGTGTTGTGTAATCACATGTTATATGAATGGTAATTTTTAAGAATAGTTTGAACTGATTCGAATGTTGAACCTCACGTTTACCATTTTCGACATTGTTTAAAAATGGCTTTCACAAATTCAAACATATCAGTCGAGTAAGTGAACCACAAATATTGTGACTTTCAATAATATGATAGTAAACCAGTAGAAATGCAGGGTTGTTGTTTGTCTTTCAGCTTTTCCTGGTAAGGGGTCGCCACAGCGAAACTCCGGTCCACTAATGATTGGCAGTAGATTTTTACGACCCGCCAAGGTGCCAGCTCAACAGCCAACCTTCAACGAAGGCACGCTCAATTACGCACGCATGTCTTTCGAACACTACCCAACCGCGGGGAGGACGTGCAGACTCCACACAGAAGGCATTCCCAAGCCCAGCCGAGAATCGAAAGGGAGAACCTCTTGCTGTGAGGTAACAAAGCTACCGCCGTACCACCGTGGTAGAAATGCAGGGTAATGAAGTACAAATGAGACACTGGCACATCCCCTCTATCTGTTGAAAAGACAGGAATTTAAGGAATGGGTAACAGAACTTATTGAAGAGTTATTAGGAAAGACAGAAATATCTTCATAAGTTTTAGCTAGTGGGTATCCCAAACAGTGCAGAAATAAAGGATAAAGAGATATGTTTAAGAAGTAATAGGAATTACTTAGAGGTGTTTTCAAAGGTTAAAGTACTGCAGAATAAAGAGAATCTCATAGAAAAAGAAGAGGCCAAAATGCACAGTGTAAAGAGAAAATAATGGAGTATATGGATAATATGCATGAGTTTAGAAAGATTGCTGTTAAGCAAGTCTTTTTTTTTTTTTTTTTTTTTTTTTTAATAATAACTCAGACCACTAAAACTTTTAGCACAATAGTTTGAACAACAAAGTACTGTTGCTAAATTTAGGGAGCCTGTAACAAGAAAAATAACCAGAGAGCCTCTAGAGGTTTTAAAGATATTTCAGAAATTTTATGAAAATTTGTATAGAGCAGAGAAATGTGGAAACAAAGAAAAAACACAAATAGAAATAGGTATGGGGGACTTAATTATGCCAAGGTCAAAGACAGATGAGGCTCAACAACTAATAGGAGAGGAGGCAATGAGATAAAAAACAGCGATCGATGAACAATCTTCAGGAAAGTCTCTAGGAACAGATGGTATTCCGGTAGAAATCTGGAAGTTAAGAGGGAAGAAAGTGATAAATGTCTGGAAGATTTTGGAGAAGCACCAACATCTTGCAAGAAGGCTGTAGTGGCTGTATTACCCAAGGACAGAAAAGATCCATCATACCCAGTGTCATACAGACCAATTTCAATTTTAAACCAAGATTATAAAGTGTTTATATCTATACTGGTTTAAAGAATAGCAAAGGTGTTGCCAAAATTGATACATATGAATCAATGTGGTTTTGTGGAGGCGAGACAAAATTGACAGCATTAATACAACAATGATGATCCAGAGGGAAGCAGAATGTAAGAAAATGCTCCTGTTATTGGTGGCTCGATGCAGAGAAAGCATTTGAGCAATCTGGAATTTTATAAGTATGCAATGAAATCAAGTGCATTCCTGATAAAATGATCAAGGTTAATTAGGAGGAATTATGAGGGATCAGAGGCAAAAAATGAAGTGGGAGGGCTCTTCTCTGATAAGCTGTAGTTTAACCTGGACCAGAACACCAAAAGCGGAGATGTGTCCATATTCAATAAGGATATCCACACCTCCAGGCTAGTTGCGCAGCATAATGCATCCGAGTTTATCCAAGTGCAACTAACTCTGGGCAAAACTACAATCCAAATTGTAGATTGCTACAGATCCCCTACCATGCCCCAGAATTCCCACTTCTCTTTTCTTGATATACTAGAAAATATTACGGTTCAACCAAACACCCTAATAATGAGTGATTTCAACTACCCCACCATTAACTGGGAAAACTACTCATGTACCAACTCCCTCGCTCACGCTTTCTGGAATTCATAAATTCCAATGCCCTGGATCAACTTATCCACACCCCCACTAGGGGCAACAATATCCTAGACCTAGTCATTACCAACATGAGTGACCGGTGTTCCAGACCTGAAGTCAACTCCTCATTAGTCAGATCCGACCATAAGCTAATCACCCCTAGATATCCACATCCCACCCAAACCCACCATTAAGGAAATCATGATAAAAAATTTCTCCAAAGCCAACTTCATGCTTCTTAAGACAGAAGTCGCAAACTTCATGACACCCATGCAGATGGATCACGCTATCCCAAACAGAACCAAGATGCTTTCCTCCAAAAAAAGGAAGCCAGTCTGATGGTCCCCTGCCATAAACAAACTCTGCAACTGAAGGAAGAAACTGTTGCAAAAGAGAGTAAAATCCCATGAGTGGAGGAGCTCCCTGGTCAGCCTCAGTAAGAAGCTGCGATCCCTTATAAGATCCTCCAAAGCTAGCTATGAAAACAAAATCTCCACTGATTCTAAGGGCAACCACAAAGCATTATATAGCTATGTCAAGAATCTCAATGGCAACACCCAGATCTGCTATGAGTTACAGCACAATGGCATGAAAATTACAGAACCAACTGATATTGCCAACATCCTGGCAGATAGGTTTAGTGCTAACATTACCCCCCCACACCCAACTAAAGGGCCCATATCTATACAAGAAGAATGCAGAGTCACTGTAATCACATCTATGCAGGTAAAAGCTGCACTCTCTAAAACCAAACACACAGCATCCATGGGACCGGACAACATCCCAGGCTGCGTTTTATACAAACGTCAGAACAAACTGGCTCCCCACCTGAGCACCATGTTCAATCACAGTCTCACATCAGGCTTTGTGCCCACTGAATGGTGCACAGCAACAGTTATCCCATGCCACAAAGGGGGAGCCACCACTAAACCTGGGAACTATCACCCTATTAGCCTGACGAGTCTGGTCTGTAAGGCCATGAAACGTATCATCATGGAACTCATAAACAAAGACATTGGTAAACTCCAAACTCTGGACCCCACCCAGTTCGGGTTTGTGAAAGGCAGATCATGCCTTCTGAACCTGATCGACTTTTTTGAGGCAGTTACCAAAGCCGTAGACGAGGGTAAGGTGGTTCACACAGCCTATCTTGACCTCGCCAAGGCTTTCAACACCATCCCCATTCTGAAATTATAGCTAAACTCACTAAACTAGGTATAAATCCCTACATCACAAGATGGGTTGCCAACTGGCTCACTGACAGAACTCACACTGTAAAAGTTGCAGACTCCAAATCTGACTTCAAACCACTGACAAGTGGAATACAACAGAGTTCAGTCCTGGGACCTGTCCTGTTTGGTATCAACTTCTCTGAAGTACAGGCTAACACAGAAAGCCTCTGGCTAATGAAGTTCGCAGTAGCCACAGTCGAGTCCCCAAATGATGTGGACATCCTACAGAAGGGCCTTACTCAGACAGATGCCTGGTGTCAGAGGCATGACCTCAAGCTCAATGCCAAAAAGTGCATTGTCATCCCCTTTGGTAAAAACTCTGTACCCATGAACTACCACATAAACAGCAGTTTACTTCAGGCCGAATGTGTAATAAGAGACCTTGGGACCCAGGTGGACACTAGTCTCTCCTATGATAATCACATTGCCACAGTAGTCAGGAAATCCTTCTATGTGGCACACCTCATCACAAAAGGGTTCTCATCCAGGAAAAAAGAGGTCACCCCTCTACTCGGCACTTATTAAACCCATTAGAGAGTACAATGCCTCTTTTGGAATGTACCTCACAAGACATCTGCAGCAGCTGGAAAGGCCACAGAAGTACATCACAAAGAGGATTACTGGCCTCAAACAGATGCCCTACACTGACCGTCTCAAAAAACTCCAGCATTACTCTGTAGCATATTGCCTACTCCAAGGAGATCTCTGCCTAACATATAAAGCTATGTTAAACCCAGAGCTGCTGGACATGCTACACCTAAAGAAATCTCAATCCCTCCAAGCTACACGCTCTAGGGACCTAAACCTTTTCACCACAATAAACAGGACATGCGGGAGGGATAGATTCCTGTCCCAGAGACTTCCTATACTCTGGAACAAGCTACCCATCTATGTCAAGCAAAGTTTCTCATCAGCACTCTTCAAGAAAAATCTTGATGAATGGATGAGAAATAGGAAATACACCCCGGGGATCACTTCTTTGGCTCTGCTAGACAGAGGCACAGGAAATTAACTTTTTCGGGTGGCGTAAGCCAGGGAACCTTGTTGGCTAGGCTTACTTAGGCCCTTGGGCTGATAGCCTAGTACCTACCTATGAACAGAGGGACCAGGCAGGGATGTCCTCTTTCTCCCTTTATTTGCTTTATATGTAGAGCTATTAGCAAAGAAAAACAAGGAAGACAAAAATCCAAGGATATAGCTGGCATGGTAATCAAGAAAAGCTGGCTTTATTTGCAGATGATATTATTTTTATACCTGATAAATCTAAAAAAAAAGGACATCTTGGTGATGTGAAACATTCTAAGACAGTTTCAAATCTTTTTGTGATATAAAATTAATAAAGATAAAATTCAAAGTTATGTACTTACCACAGCTAGGTATCCGTGTTGTCTTTTTTCATTCTTCCTCACCACTAGGTTTAGGATCTGACCCTTTGATCAGACTTGGCCGCTCTTCTCCTAGACTTCGGATCCAAGCCTATAGCTCCTCCATTTACCCATTACCCCCCACCGCTCTAAGCACTCAGGCAGAGTTTGCTGTATCTAATTAACCCTATCTAAAGTAAATACCCTTAGGTAATATATATGTACAATCTCACAATTAGTCTCTAAGAGGGAAGAAAGGTAGGAGATCTGCTCACCTACAGAGGTCCAAATGTAGAACCCATGAGTTCTAACTTTCTCGAGAATTCTTCCAGGAACAAAGGAAGGGGGATGGTGGGAGCTGAAGGTGAGGAAGAATGAAAAAAGAAAACATAATAGTTATGGTAAGTACATAACTTTGAAATCTGATGTTGTCTCTTTCATTCTTCCTCACCAGCGGGTCAGAGTCCCCAGCTACATTGCTCTTGGGTGGCCTTTACGGAAGAACACGACAGAAACCGCTGAACCAAAGGCTGCTCTGTTTCTAAAGATAATGTCTAGTTTGTAATGAGTAACAAATATATGAATTGTAGACCAGGTGGCTGCTGCACTAATATCCTCAGCTGAAGAAAGAGAAGGTGGCGGATGTAGCCACAGACCTGGCAGAATGAGCCTTGGGTAGCCGAGGTAATGTTAAACCTGCTTGACGATAAGTCCATAAAATACAGTCTGAGATCCAATTTGATATAGTAACTTTAAAAACTGTCTAACTCGGATGAGGACAAGAGTAGGAGACAGAGTTGGTCCGATATTCTATGCTGTTTCATTCTATGGAGATAGAAACATAATTGTCTAAGAACATCAAGGAGATCCAATGTGTATTCACCCATATTTGTGAACTTAGGAAAGAATACCAGCAGTTGGATGGACTGATGAAGGTTTGCTTCAGTGGCAATCTTACGCATAAAAGAGGGATTAGTACATAGAGATGCTCTGTCCATGTGGAAAATAATATAAGGGGGCTTTGAAGACAAGGCCTGTAATTCACAGACTCTTCTCACTGATGTCATTACTACCAGAACAGCCTTTTTCCAGGAAAATAACTTTAAATCACAAATCACTGATGGTTCAAAGGGCTTCTACATTAACCCTTGTAACACTACCGTGAGATCCTATGGTGGATAAAGTTCCTTGATATGAGGTCATAAGAGTAAGACCCCTTTCAAAAAGGTTTACACAATTTAGAGGCCCATAAGGAGTCATGTCCATGACACACATGAAAATTTGAAATTGCTGCAAGTTGTAGCTTGACTGTAGAAAATCTAGCACCTTGATTAAATAAAAGAGTAAGGAAAAGTAAAATGTCAGGAACTGATGCTGAAAAGGGGTCAATGTTCTTTTGCTGACCCATATGGAAAACCTCTTCTGCTTACATTTGTAAACCTTCTTGATGGAAGATTTCTGAGAGGTGAGAAAAATATTCTTGACTGGGGAGGGGGGCCTGGACTGTTTGACAATCCATGGAATTGGAGAAACCATGTGGTCAGTGTGAGGGTGTGAAGACTAGGGTGACACAATTCTGAAAGGTGAGACAGGAGGTCCTGGTTGGGCTCCAGAATCCAAGGAGGATGCTTGAGATGAGACCTTAGGAAGGGGAGTCACACGTGGTGAGGCCAGAAGGGAGCAATGAGGATGACTGAGCACTTCGACCTTCTTGCCTTCTGGAGAAATATTGGAATTGGGGGAAGAAGGGGATAAGCATAAAAAAGACCCAGGGGCCAATCGTGGACTTGAACATCCCGGGGGGGGGGGGTCAGAGTAAAGAACTCGCTGCACTTGTTGTTCAAAGGGAAAGCAAAGAGATTGCAGCAAGGTTTGCCCCAACAGCTGAAAATCATATCCGCTACTGACTGACTGAGGGACTACTTGTGAGGAGCCAGAATGGACCTGCTGAGTATGTATGCCAACACACTGGCTTTCCCCGGTATGACTGTTGCAACTAGAAAGTGGTCTGAAGAGATTGCCCAGTCCCAGACCCTCAGGGCTTCCCTGCACAACTGGTAAGAAAGGGTTCCTCCTTGCTTGTTGATGTACCAGACAACTGACATGCTGTCTGTATGTATAGCAACAGTCCCTAGAAAAAGACTGTCCTGGAAGGCTTGCAATAACAGAAGGATTGCTCTCATCTCTAGGACATTTATGTGCAGATAGGTCTCTGTAAGGGACCATGTACCTTGGACCATCTTTGCCATGTAATGCCCCTTCCACCCTAATTGGGAAGTATCCATGGTCACTGTGGTTAATGGGGGAGAGAGAAAATGGTCTGCCTAGATGGGAGTCTTGGCATTGAAGCCACCATCACACATGGCATTTACAGACTGGAGTGAGTTTTATTGGCATGTGGAGGGGTTAGCGTAAAATCGGCCATTGAACCACTAAGGTCTATTGAATAACCCTCATGAAGCACTGAGCCAGCTACTATAGTAGCTGCCATGGATCCAAATACCTGTAGAACTAGTTTCGCTGTAGGGGAGGGGCGGGACAACATGTCCTGTATCCAATTTCGTAGGGTCGTTATCCTCTATGATGGTAGAAAGCCACTGTCCTCTGAGTATCCAACTGAGTTCCGATGAACTCTATGTTGTGCGATGGGCCTAGTCTGGACTTTGCAAAATTTATACAAATCCCTAAAGGTCCAGAGATACAGAGCAGGTAGCAGTTGATACCTGGTGGGGCATTGAGGAGCCAATCATCTAAGTATGGAAACACTTGGAATCCTTGGAGCCATAGGTGAGCTGCCAAAATTGCCATGCATTTGCTAGACACCGAGGGGGCTGTAATGAGTCCAAAGGGCAGTGCTCTGAACTGATAATGACTGGCTCCCAGCCAAAAGTGCAGAAATTTCCAGGAGCGCCTGTGTATCTTTATGTGGTAGTATGCATCCTGGAAATCCATGGAGCACATCTAATCATCCTTGCGCAGAAGCAGCAGAATGGACTGTATAGTAACCATCCAGAACTTTGACTTCTTTACAAATTGGTCCAATTTGCTTAGATCCAGGACTGGTCTTTGGTCCCCATTTTCTTTCACACCAAAAAGCAGGAGTAAGATTCAGATCCTACTTGTTCGGTTGGGACTCTTTGGATGACACTTTTTTGAAGCAGCTTTTGAACCTCTAGAGCTGCTGACTCCTTCTGATTGGGTGGAACATTGGGAAGCTTCTTGTTTGTTACTGAAAGTGGAAGGGGAAAAGGAAATGTAATATCCTCCGGAAATGATGTTTAGCAACCAGTTGTTTGTTGTGATTTTTGTCCAGGCTTCTGGGTGTAAAGCAAACTGGCCCCTTACTGCCTCCAGAGAAGAGCAGCTGTGCACCACTTCAGGAGCACTGATAGGGTTTATCAGGAAAGGAATCCTAAAAACTCTGATTCTGCAGATCCCCTCTGCCCCTAGGGCGGTGTCTGTCATTGAAACCTCTACCTCTGCCTCTGGAAGTGGAATTTCCCCGCAAGTCTAAGAAAGGACCCTGAGACTTACACAACCATAGTTTCTTACCACCTCTCTGGTTCCTGGAAAAGGTAAGCTGAGGGATTGAAAACTCAATTCCAATGACTGACAGGGTTTTTCCTTCCTGCACACTGCAGGTAAGCATTTCTTTAACAGACAGTCTGAAAAGATAGGAACCGTCAAAGGGGGCGTTAATAAAGGATGCCTTAAAGGGTTCTACAAAATCACAAAGCCTCATCCAGGCATGAAGATACATAGTTATACTTGAGCCAGCTGTTCAACAGGTGCCTTCTGCAGCATGGGAAATTAATCTCATTGACGAGTTGGTTACAGAACTAAAAGTAGCCAGCTGTGGAGAAACCTTCTTGAGGTCCTCCATCATCTTGGACTCGGCAAGAGAATTTGACAACTCCTTAATCAAATCCTTTGAAAACATGTTAAGTGTGCCATATAATTTAATGACCTCAGAGTGGAGCGAAAGTGGTCGAGGCGTAAACACGTTCCCAATACTGTCCATCATGCTGGACTTCTTGTTCGGAGAATGGACAATGGAGCTCTGTTGTGCTGGCTCCTTTTTCATCACTGCTGCCACAACAATAGCATCAACTGCCACACCTTTACTCTAGTACTGATGATCAGCAGGTGGAGACAGAATCTTGTCTGGTCGTTTCAGGACAGATTCGACTGTGTCCATTTCTTTCCAGGCCCAGTGGGAAACCAGGTCAATGAGGTCATCTTCCAGAGAAGTCACCCAAGATGGAGATGGACAGGTTGCCCTTCAACAGCATGGACTCTTCCAGTGAAGGCTTTTGGGCTGACCAACCACTTCTCCGCTTAAGGATTTCCATGACGTCACCGAAGGAAACATCATCAGGTGGAGATCTGGGGGACCCTTCACCTTCCTTAAATTCCGTATCCTCAGTGAGAGACTGCATGGGGGAGTCTGTGTCTCCTTTTACATGTCCTTTTCTGGGAGGAGGGCCTCCTCAGTGGTATGGTCTGGGGAGGTATAGGAAGAGGAGGGGCGCCAGGGGGGGGCCTACTTGGGGACCTTTTGGAACTGGCTGACCTGACCAGACAGACATGATGGGTTCTGAGCTCACAACAGCTGGAGGGTGAGGGGAGGGAACAAGACACAAGAGGACATGTCCTCGGTAGTGGAGAACTCCCTTTCCACAACCCAGAAAGCAGAAGGGTCCGGGAAACCACTGCCTCCTCCCTCGGGGCTGAAGCAGTCGAATTAAGAAAACAGAGGACATCCCTGGGCCCTTGCTGTCTAGGGCCATGGCACCTACAGGAAGGGATGTCTCCAAGGCGATCGGAGCAGAGCTCTGCCCTTCAGATCTGGTGCAGACCTCTCGGATCAGAGACCAACTCTGACTTGAAGAGAAAAGAGCAGAGCTGGTCAAGGAAGCCATCAGATCAGAGATGTGAATACACTTTGGATCCAACGCCATACCTCTCAAGGATCTCGGATCACTAGACTCCAAAGCTGAAGGTCGGATCTGAGAAGGAGAAAGTCTCTTTCTGGATGAGAGGCTTGCAGATCCAATGGGGGATGGAGCTGGAAGAATCCCCAACTGAATTTGAGCTTGAAAAAAACTTTTGCATCATTCTGTCCATGTCAACTTTGCACAAACTCCTGGAAGATCTGCAGGAAGTAGTAGAGGGTAGTCTGGATGACTTAGAGGGGGTGTAGAAGATCTTTTCTGGCAGAGTCAGTGATACTGACTGAAAGCCAGGGTCTGTAACACAAGGCCTAGCTCCCAGATCCAAAGCCATTGGATCTGAAGCTATGAGGACAAGGGAACTGCCTGATGGCCCCAGAGCCATCAGATTCGAGGGGCAAACAGGATCCAAGGCAGGTTATCCAGGAATCGGATCCAAGGATTCAGGATCCAAACTCTTGGATCTTTTAGAAGAAGGCTCCAACATGGAGGGTGGATACTTCAGAGGTCTTTTCTTAGAATCAGAAGTAGTAGGAGTAAAGGGGGGTTCAGCCCCTGCAGGAAGCAGACCTTTTAAAATCAATTTATTTCTCTGATCCAAGAGGGTTCTCGAATTAAAAGTGGCACAAATCTGGCAGTCCCTCTCAAGATGTGTAGCACCTAAACAATAAATGCACTTCTTGTGGGCATCTGAATTAGGGATCTTATTCCCACAATAAGTGCATTTCTTGAATCCAGTGGGTTTATCTGTTCTCTATGATATGCTGAGAAGGGAGATAAAAGGAAGCAAGGTTGTTAGAGACTGAATATACAAGCACACATACTCAAACCAAGTCTCAACCAGCAAAAAAGATCGACACTAATCAAAAATGTAACTTTGCTAATTTCAGTAATCTTAAAACACATGCACTAGAAAAACTATTTCAATTATTTAAACTATTCAAGCTATTTAAACTAGTAAGACTGTAATAGTCTATAAACTATAAACATTATTAAACTATAAAAATTATTAAACTATTAAAACTATCAAACTATTTGAATCATCCTAAACACTAAGCACTAAACACTGCTAAAAAGGGAGGAGTACAAATGGAAAAAAAATAACAAAATAATTTGCAAAGGATACCAGAAGGCTGGATCGTTCATCTGGCTCTTGAATCTGGCAAACAAGATCTGAGTGCCTGGAGGAAGTGGTGGTGGGGTTATAAGTAAAAGGAGGAGCTACAGGCTTGAATCCGAAGCCTAGGAGAAGAGTGGCCCAGTTGGATCCAAGGGTCAGATCTTAAACCCAGTGGTGAGGAAGAATGCAAGTAACAACATCAGATCTAAAGCTACAACCATAAATTATGAACCCACACATGAAATGGTTCAGCAATACCCATATTTATGGAGACACAATAAGAAAAAGTATTTAGGAGTATGGATTAAAAAGGCTTCTATTATGGCAGCTAAGGATATGTAGGAATAGAGTAAATTAAAAGTTATATACTCTCCATAACTAGGCATCTGTCCATTTTCATTCTTCCTCAACAAATGGGTTACAGAAATGATCCTCAGATCCGACTTGGCTGCATACTTTAAACTTTGGATCCAACTCTCAAGCTCCTCCCTGTACCCATAATGCCCTTAGAACATCCCCAGCACCTCAGATTAAGTTTGCTGTCATAAATCCTAAATTAAGTAGTTAAAGGAAAGGATAGGTAATAGAATAGGGCTCAAACCCAGAACTACAAGTTCCAACAAGAAAAGCCATCAGGTCACTACAGAAAATTATAGGAAGAAGGATGGAGGGGAAGTTGAGGAACAATAAAAATGGACAACACAGATGCCTAGTTATGGTGCGGGCATAACTTAAATCTAATGTTGGGTTTCTCATTCTTCTTCAACTAATGGGTCAGATTCCACAGCTATCTGAATCTTGGGTGGCTTTTATAGAAGGGTATTCCATAGGTTCATAGGTAGGTACTAGGCTATCTGCCCCAGGGCATTTATAAGCCTAGCCAGAGTGTGTCGGCTTTCGCCACCCCATTGATTAATTAACTGATCCTCTGTCAAGCAGAGTTAATGAAGTGATCCCAGGGGTGTATTTTCTGTTACCCATCCACTCGTCAAGGTTTCTCTTGAAAAGTGTTAGTGAGGGGCTCTGCCTGATGTAATTTGGAATTTTGTTCCAAAGCATGGGGAGTCTCTGTGACAGCAATCTATCCCTCCAGCATGTTCTATTTATTGTGGCGAGGTTTAGCTCACTAGAGTGCGTGGCTCGCAGTGACTTGGATTTCTTTAGGTGGAACATGTCCATCAATTCTGAGCTGGACATGGCTTTGTAAGTCAGGCAGAGATCACCTATGAGTAAGTGATATGCCACTGAGTACAGTCGGAGTTTTTTCAGCTGGGCTGCATAGGACATATGTTTGAGACCAGTAATCCTCTTGGTGAGGTACGTTTGTGGTCTTTCTAGCTGCTGGAAGTGTCTTGTGAGGTACATCCCAAATAGGGCATTGTACTCTATGATGGGTCTAATGAGTGACGAGTAGAGGGGCACTATAATCTCTTTATTTCCAGATACGAACCCTTTAGTAATTAGATGGGTCACATAGAAGGATTTACTAACTACTTTGGCAATATGATTGTCAAAGGAGAGATTACTGTCTACCTGGGTCCCCAGATCTCTTATTACCTCTTCTGTATTAAGGGGTTACCATCTATGTGGTAATTCGTGGGTGTTTTGTTTTTCCCAGATGGGATGACTATGCAGTTTTTGGCATTTAGCTTGAGGCCATGACATTGACACCAGGTGTCCGTCTCAGTAAGGCCCTTTTGGAGGATGTCCGTGTCAGCCGGAGAGTCAATTATGGCTCCCAGTTTGCAGTCATCAGCGAACTTGGTTAGCCATAGTCCTCCTTTGTTTGCCTGTACTTCTGAGAAGTATATGCCAAACAGCAGGGTATCCCAGGATCGAGCCTTGTGGGACACCACATGTGACTGGTTTACAGTCAGACCTGGAGCCCAGTATTCTTACCGTGGGAGTTCTGTCTATAAGCCAGTTGGCAACCCATCTTGTGACGTAGGGGTTTATGTTCAGACTGGTGAGTTTTTCTGTAATACCCGAGTGAAGAATGGTGTGGAAAGCCTTGGTGAGGTCAAGGTAGGCTGTGTGAACCACCTTTCCCTCGTCTATGGCCTTGGTGACTGTCTCGAAGAAGTCAACCAGGTTCAGTAGGCATGATCTGCCCTTAACAAAGCCGAACTGGGTCGGGTCAAGTGTTTGGAGGTTCCCAATGTCTTTTTTAATGAGTTCCATGATGATGCACTCCATAGCCTTGCAGACCAGGCTAGTCAGGCTTATGGGGCAATAGTTACCAGGGTCAGTTGTGGCCCCTCCTTTGTGGAAAGGAATAACCGCTGCTGTGCGCCATTCTATGGGCATGTAGCCTGTGGAGAGGCTGAGGTTGAACAGTGTGTTTAGGTGGGGGGTTAGTTTGTTCTGTAGTTCGTGCAAGACGCAGCCTGGGACACCATCTGGACCCATTGACGCTGTGTTTTTGGCTTTTGAAAGGGCTGTTTTCACCTGTGCGTCTGTGATTTTTGGGACACTACACTTTTCCGGTACTGTTGTGGGCCCTTTTGGAGGTGTGGGGGGGGGGTGAAGTTTACACTGAATCTATCTGCCAGGATGTTGGCAATATCAGTAGGTTCAGTATATTTTGTGCTATTTTGCACTAGTTCAGTGCATATCTGCGAGTTGCCACTTAGATTCTTAACATAGCTAAAGAAGGCTTTGTGGTTATCTTCTGAATCCTTGGCTATTTTTCTTTCGAAGTTAGCCTTGTATGATTTCATGAAGGACCTCAGTTTCTTACTGATACTGATCAGGGATGTCTTTCCTTTTTGGGATTTGCTTTTTTTCTGAACTAGTTTCCTCCTTCTATTGTATAGCCTGTTTATTGCAGAGGTCCACCAAACTGGTTTCCTTCTCTTGGAGAAGTGAGTGTTGGTTTTGCTAGGGATGGCACGATCCATGCATTCTTGTAGGTGCTCATAGAGTGCATTTGTAAATGTTTCTGCATCTTGGGCAGTGTTATCCTTTAGCGTGGGGGCTGTGAAACTTACCACCTCTGTCTTAAGTAAGGTGAAATTTGCTTTAGAAAAGTTTTTTACTGTGGTTTCCTTAGTTGGGAGTGGACATCCAGAGTGATTAGTTTATGGACTGATCTAACCATTGACAGGTTGACCTCCGGTGTGGAACACCTGTCACCCATGTTGGTGATGACCAGGTCCAATATGTTTTCAAATCTGGTAGGGGAGTTCACCAGCTGATCCAGGGCATTTGAGTTGATGAATTCCAGGAAGTGCTGGGCCTGGGAATTTGTACTCGAGTAGTTTTCCCACAGAATGGTAAGGTAATTGAAATCACCCAATATGAGGGTGTTTGGTAGGACCTTCATGTTTTCCTGCGTCTCCAGAAAGGTGGAGTGGTGGTCCTGGGTCTGTAGCAGGCCACAATTTGCACTGCAGATTTGCCCGATGTTAGTTGCACATGGATGATCTCAGAATGATCATGCTGCGCCACTAACCTGGAGGTGTAGGTATCCTTGATGAATATGGATACACCCCCTCCTTTTGTGTTTCGGTCCATGTTCTGTGGCCGAAACATGTGGTATGAGTTGTAGCCCGGTAGTGCTGGGGTGCTCTCTGGAGCCTTGAACCAGATTTCAGTTACTGCACAAGATGTTGACATTCTCCATATTGAGGAGTGCTTCGAGTGCGTGCATTTTGAGATTTAAACTCCTAGTGTTGAGCAGCATAACCCACAGTTTTTTGTTAATTGTGCTGTTTATGGAGGTGGGTTTGGCTTTTGAGCCTTGCCTAAAAAAGGCACTATGGGGGCAGCAAGAGCCTTGGCCAGTATTCGAAAACCTAGAGGTGACAGGTGCAAGCCATCTCTTGCGAAGCAACGCGGCTTGTCAAGCATGTCGTCCCAGGCTGACAGACACTGGATCCCCTTTGCATGACACCAGAAGCTTGGCCAATTGTTGAAATTGATAATGTATTTCTTTATACTGAGGTACTATTCTTGGTGAGGGCAGGATGCTACTCAGGGTCAGGGTCATACCAGCATGGGCTACATGATCAGAGAGCTCTTCCATGTGTCTTTTCATGTAGTCCAGGGAGGTACGTCTCAGGACATTCACAACAACATGAACAATGACAGAGTCATATTTGTACTTGTTCTGGAGTGACCCGAGTGCTTGTGTTATGTGGTGGATTCTGGCTCCCGACGGGCAGCTAACAGTAACCTTCTGCTTATCCAGCCTAGTGAATGGGAAGTCACTGTGCCTGATTATAGAGTCACCTATTACTAGTATGTTAAGTATGTTATTTCGCCTTAAGGGCTGTGATTGTGCGGCACACTGATTTTGTGTTTTATGTGTAGTCTGGTTTGTGATGGGAAGTGCAGGTTGTTTGGGTGTCTGCTTTGGAGGTCTCTGATGCTTTTGCAGGTTTTTATTTAGAGCCTCCGAGTATGATTTGTGTATTTATGTGTATTTTTTGCCAGTGCTGTTTTAGTAGGTCTGTGTGCTGCTGGAGTTGTGGTGCAAGTGTTAACCTTCTCCTCTTGACTGTCTGTTCCAGTCTTGGGTGGAGACCGCTTAGCTTCCAGTTTGGCAGTATAATTGCATCTCTCGCATATGTTAGTGTTTTGTGGTAGGAGGAGAGGGTTGTCTGTGTACATGAGGCAGTTGTAACATTGCCACAGGATACCCAGATTCACCAGCTGGACTGGAGAGTGCACCTGAAGTTGCCCTTTGGTCATGCCTGAATAGTAGGGTGAGCTGCTTAGTCACTTGGTTGGTGAGGGGTGAATAAAGAGCCTTGCCCTGCTGGGCAATCAGTGTCAGGGTATATTAGTGCTTGCTATTAGGTCTGAGCAAGTGCTGGGCTGTAAGATGCTTTTTGAGTGCTTAGGTTGAGAGTTAGACTAGTGTCAAGGGAAAAACTGAAGAGGAGACGTAGTGAAGCCGGGAATAATTTAACTATAGCTAACCGGCACTGTCTGGTGCGCAAAACTGTGCAAACGCGGTTTTTATAGTAGGGAAATGAAAGAGATAGAAATTAGCCCAAAATGGCCAATAAACTACTAACTTCTGGGCTGGAACCACTCCTCCAGGGACAGATAGGTTGCTCAAAGCTCCCCTCTCTCACAGGTGAACAGAGAAACTTCCTTCTATCCAAGTAAGTCATGGGCAACTCAGAAACTAGTATCACAGTCCTGAATTCAGCACTACCCTGAAAACTGGACTATACTAGCTTAGAAAGGCAGGAAATAAGGATTTTTTTTTTTGTTTTTTTGAAAAGATAAGGCAAAAACAGTAAAGAAATACACTTAAAACAGCTTTAAACTACTACAAACGATCAGAAAAGGCTATTGAACTTTAGTGTGTAGCCTACAACAGTTAAATTATTTAAACAAAAAACAACTTTTTAAAAGTGTAGGCAGTCAAATAAGTACAATATGTGAAAAAACAAGCTTTTAAATCACAATAAATGCTGGAAAATCTGCGTTTAGGCGGAAAACAGTTAAGTACAACAAGAAAGTACAGAAAACTGATACTTAATCACTCCAAAGTCTCTCTCCTAAACTAGAAGACTTGTATCAGTTTAAGGCTTTCTAGTGCTACCCAGTAGGTTAGTTGCAGGAAAGATGGGAAACAAGCGCAGATGTGGTCTTTTAAATCAGAAAGTTGAAAGAGACGGACAAACTGTCCAAATGGTCAATAAACTACAATTTCTGGGCCAAGAACCTCTCCTGTCGTGGTAGACAGGCTACCTAGTGCTTACCACTCCCACTGATAAACTAGAAGGCTTTCCCCAACACAGAAAGGCTTGCGGGGCTCAGAAGCTTACCTACAGTCCTGGATACAGCAAGTCTGTATCTGGACTAGGCTAGTTACAGGAAAGGTGGGAAACAAGCACAACTGCGGCTTTTAAACCAGAACGTTGAACGAGATAGAAAAAAATTGCCCAAACGGCCAATAGCTACAATTTCTGGGCTAGGAACCACTCCTCTTGTGGTAGAAAGGCTACCTAATGCTTACCACTCCCACTGATAAGCTAGAAGGCTTCCCTCCAACACAGAAAGGCTTGGGCGGCTCAGAAGCTTTCAAAGAGTCCTGGAATACAGAAAATCTGTACCTGGACTAGACTAGTTACAGGAAAGGCGGAGAACAAGTACAAACGTAGGCTTTTAGGCCAGCAAGTTGAAAGAGATGGAAAACTGCCCAAACGGCCAAATAAACTACAATTTCTGGGCCAAAACTCACTCTTCCCATGGAGGATAGGCTACCTAGTGCTTACCACTTCCACTGACAAGCTAGAAGGCTTTCCTCCAACACAGAAAGGTTTGGGGGCTCAGAAGCTTACTAACAATCCTGGATACAGCAACTCTGTAACTGGACTAAGCTAGTTATAGGAAAGGTGGGAAACAGGCACAAGTGCAGCTTTCAAACCAGAAAATTGAAAGAGATGGAAAAAACTGCTCAAACAGCCAATAGCTACAATTTCTGGGCCAGGGACCACTCCTCTTGTGGTAGATAGGCTACCTGATGCTTACCACTCACACTGAGAAGCTAGAAGGCTTCCCTCCAACACGGAAAGGCTTGGGGGGCTCAGAAGCTTACAAAGAGTCCTGGGTACAGAAAATATGTACCTGGACTAGACTAGTAACAGGAAAGGCAGGAAACAAGCGCAAACACAGACTTTTAAATCAGAAGATTGAAAGAGATGGAAAAGCTTCCCAAACGGCCAATAAACTATAATTTCTGGACCAGAAACCACTCCTCCTGTGGTAGATAGGTTAACTAGTGTTTACTACTCCCACTGATAAGCTAGAAGGCTTCTATCCAACACAGAAGGACATGGGGGGCTCAGAAGCTTAACATCAGTCCTGGATACAGCAAATCTGTACCAGAATTACACTAGTTATAGTAAAGGCGGGACCAAACGCAAAACGGGCTTTTAACCAGAAAGTAGAAAGAGATGGAAAAACTACCCAAATGGCCAATGAACTACAATTTCAGGGCCAATACCCACTCTTCCCATGGTAGATAGGCTACCTAGTGCTTACCACTCCCACTAATAAGCTAGAAGGATTCCCTACAACACAGAAAGGCTTGGGGGGGGGGGGCTCAGAAGCTTACCAACATTCCTGGATACTGCAAGTCTGTATCTGGACTTGACTAGTTACAGGAAAGGCAGGAAACAAGCTTAGAATTTTTTTTCACAGAAAAGCAGCTAAACCAGCAGTAAATACAATTCAAATTGTAGTGTAGGCCAGCACACCCAAGCATGTAGCAACAGTACGGCAAATACAGTTCAAATAAGTGCAATTAAATTAACAAATGACTAAATAAAAGTGCATAAGGCAGTAAATTAGAAGGCTATGAACAAGCAGTAATAAGTGCAGAGTAAGAGCGACTGAACAGATAGCACGCAGAAGAGCAACTAAGACAGTTACAGTACGAGCAGATGAATAATATATATATATATATATATATAATTTTTTTTTTTATTTGGAGGGGGGGGGTCAGAGAAGGATTAAGAGGCTACAGGAGTTTGTTCTTCCCAAATGCTCTCTTTGTACACAGTAGGACTGCCTGAAATCAGAATATGATCTCACTGCACTCAGTTGAGTGAGCAAATGAGATGGGCCCAAAAGGAGTATCCAAATACAAATCTAATAGAGGGGCGGGCAATTTCAAAGCCACCAACATTAATACCAAAACAAGAATAGGGAGGGTGGGTGGGGAACTAATTGTAGAGAAACAGCCACAACTTCAGTTGAGTTAATATTCAATGAAAAACACAAATAAATTAAATACAGTACTATATGCAAAAGAGCAGATAAAAGTGTGCTTAAATTCACTTATACGTCCAGCTGATTTCAGGAAGATGTTAGCCGGCCAAAGCTCTAATATTAAGCAGAGATAACTCAAAATGTACCACTTATATAAGGCAAGACAGGATGTCAGTGATGAGCTGAAACTACCCCCACTGCTATCAATGGCTACATAGAAATTCTAAAAAGTACTCTGTAGAGAGACAGCCACAACTTCAGTTGAGTTAATATTCAGTGAAAAACACAAATAAATAAATTAAATACAGTACTATAGGCAAAAGAGCAGATAAAAGTGTACTTAAATTCACTTATACGTCCAGCTGATTTCAGGTAGAAGTTAGCCGGCCAAAGCTCTGAAAAATATAAAGCGCTGGAAAATATGAAGGTCTCTCCAAACACCATTATATTGGGTGACTTCAACTACCCAACCATAGACTGGGAGCATTACTCTAGCTCCAACACCCTAGCCCAAAGGTTCCTAGAATTTATAATCTCAAATGCTATGGAACAACTTACCACTCCCACAAGAGGGGAAAACATACTGAACCTGATCATCACCAACATGGGGACTCTATGCTCCAGACCAGAAGTGTATCCCTCACTGGTAAGATCAGACCATAAACTAATCTCACTGGATATTCACATCGCCACCCCACCCCATGCCCAGAAAACCACAGTGAAAAACTTCTCTAAAGCAAATTTCACACTCCTGAAAACCAAGGTGGAATCTCTCAAAGCCCCCGGGCCTGTGGATAATACGGCCCAGATCGCAAAATCCTTTATAAACGCATTCTATGAACACCTCCAGGAATGCATGGATCATGCAATCCCAAATAAAACCAAGACACAATCCTCCAAAGGCAGATGTCCTGTCTGGTGGACCCCAGCCATAAACAAACTATACAATAGAAGGAGGAAGCTACTACATGATAGAGCAAAATCCCAAAAAGGGAAGGCATCTCTGATCAGTATTAGCAAAAAACTACGAGCACTCATAAAATCATCTAAGGCCAGCTTTGAGAGAAAAATTGCACAGGACACTAAGGATAATCACAAGGCTTTCTTTAGTTATTTTAGGAACCTGGGTGGGAATTCCCAGATATGCTCAGAATTAGTCCAAAATGACAAAAAATACACTGAATGTCTGAACCCGCAGACATTGCCAACATCCTAGCTGACAGGTTCAGCGCAAACCTCCCCCCCCCCCCACCAAAAGGGCTAATATCTATCCCAGCAGAGTGCTGCCCCCCTGACATCTCAGATGCTCAGGTAAGAGCTGCCCTCTTCAAAGCAAGAAACACAGCATCAATGGGACCAGACGGTGTCCCGGGCTGCGTCCTACATGAACTCCAAGAAGAGCTAAACCCAAACCTAAAACTACTGTTCAATCTCAGCCTTACTACAGGATATGTACCCAAAGAGTGGCGTACAGCAACAGTGGTCCCTCTCCACAAAGGTGGTGCCTCAACGGATCCTGGAAACTATCGTCCCATAAGTCTCACTAGCTTGGTCTGCAAAGCTATGGAAAGGATCATCATGGACCTTATAAATAAAGATATTGGGGACCTGCAGACACTGGATCCTACCCAGTTCGGCTTTGTTAAGGGCAGATCCTGCCTCTTGAACCTGGTCGATTTCATTGAAACATTCACCAAGGCCATTGACAAGGGGAAGGTGGTCCACACAGCCTACCTGGACCTCGCAAAAGCCTTCGATACAATACCCCACTCGGGCATTATAGATAAGCTCACCAGCTTAAATATAAACCCCTATGTCACTAGATGGGTTGCAAACTGGCTCAAGGACAGAACCCACATGGTTAGAATAGCTGGAGCCATGTCAGACTCCAAACCAGTTACAAGTGGCGTCCCACAAGGCTCAGTCCTGGGACCTCTCTTGTTCGGTATATATTTCTCAGAGGTACAGGCCAACATGGAAGGACTGTGGCTGACCAAGTTCGCAGATGACTGCAAACTGGGCGCCATAATAGACTCTCCAGCCGACACAAGCATCCTCCAAAAGGGCCTCATAGAAACAGACAACTGGTGCCAGAGCCATGGACTCAAGCTAAACGCCAAAAAGTGTATAGTCATCCCCTTTGGCAAAAACAAAGTGCCCACAAATTACCACATAGGTGGTAATCCATTAAGTACAGAAGAAGTAATTAGGGACCTGGGGACCCAAGTTGATAGCAGTCTCTCATTTGACAACCACGTGGCCAAAGTGGTTAGAAAAACATTTTATATAGCCCACCTAATCATGAAGGGATTCACATCTAGATCAGGGGCGGTCATCGTGCCTCTTTACTCATCCCTCATCAGGCCCATAATTGAGTACAATGCCCCTTTTGGGATGTACCTTACCAGACACCTGCAGCAACTGGAAAGACCCCAAAAGTACCTCACCAAGAGGATCAAGGGGCTCAAACAGATGCCGTATGCTGCCCGGTTAAAGAAACTTCAGCTCTACTCAGTGGCATACCGCCAGCTCAGAGGCGATCTGTGCCTGACGTATAAAGCCATGTCCAACCCGGAATTAATGGACATGCTGCACCTCAGAAAATCCAAATCCCATCGAGCTACGCGCTCGAGGGACTTGAACCTCAGCACTGAAATAAATAGGACATGATGGAGGGACAGATTCATAACCCAGAGGCTCCCTTCACTCTGGAATAAAATCCCAGTCCAGGTTAGGCAGAGTCCCTCATTGACTCTCTTCAAGAGGAATCTTGATGAGTGGATGGGAGATCGTAGGTTTACCCCGGGTATCACTTCTGTGTCACTGTTAGACAGAGGCACAGTATACTAACCTTGAAAAAGGGCATAGCAAAATTAATTTAATATGGGTGGCGAAAGCCATACACACTCTGGCTAGGCTTATAAATGCCCTAGGGCAGATAGCCTAGTATGAACCTATTAAGCAGAGATAACTCAAAAAGTACCACTTATATAAGGCAAGACAGGATGTCAGTGATGTGTTGAAGCTACCCCCACTACTATCAATGGCTACACAGAAATTCTATAAAGTACTCTGTAGAGAGACAGCCACAACTTCAGTTGAGTTAATATTCAGTGAAAAACACAAATAAATAAATTAAATACAGTACTATATGCAAAAGAGCAGATAAAAGTGTACTTAAATTCCCTTACACGTCCAGCTGAATTCAGGTAGAGGTTAGCCGGCCAAAGCTCTTTTATTAAGCCGGAGAACTACTGAAGCAAAGGCAGCTCTACTTCTTGAAATTAAGTAATGAGTAATAAAAGGTATGAGCACTTTATGCTGCTGCTGGGCCAAAATCACAGATAGAAGTTCTTGACCAAAAAACAGATGAAGTAGCCATATATCTAGCTGAGTGGGCTTTAGGCGTTCTTGGTAGAGAAAGGCCCTGTTGGGAATAAATCCAGGAAATGAAATTTGTTATCCATTTAGCCAATGTAACTTTAGAAACTGGCTAACTCAGCCGACTTGATGAAAAGGAGGTGAAAAGCTTGTCTGTTTTTCTGAATTCTTTTGTTCTGTAATGCATAATTGTCTAAGCACATCCAAAAGATGTAGTCAAGTATCATACCCGGCCTTAGGCATAGGCCAACTAGGCAACCGCCTAGGGCGCTGCTCTAGCAGGGGCGCTTTTCCAGTATTTATTTAGTGCAGGTAGACCAGGATGGGGGCACCATGTGTTGTGGGGGGGTGTGCCATGGTGCCCTTTTGCCTAGGGCACCAGTTGACCTAAGGCTGCTCCTGCCAAGTATTCTCCTTTGTTTGAAACTTTTGGAAAGAAGACTGGTAAATGAATAGTTTGGTTTATGTTAAATTCAAAAGCCACTTTAGGTAAAAATAAGGATTAGTCCATAAAGTAACTCCTTCTTTATGAAAGATAATGTAAGGAGTCTGCTGACAGATCCTGGAGTTCAGAGATCCTTTTAGCAGAGGTGATAGTCACATTAAATCATTTTTTTGCTGAAGGTTCAAAAGGTTTTTGAGTCAAACCTTGAAGTACTACTGTCAAATCCCAGGGAGGTGAAGGATCCTTTACTGGGTGTCTAAGTAGGAAGGTGTCCTTTTAGAAGGCTTTACATAACTTAGAAGCAGCCCAAAAATATGTTTGTCCCCTGCATTAAAATTTGTATGGCTGCCAATTGCAGATTAACTGTGGAAAAACTAGCACCTTCTTTGAAAAGAGGAGCTAGAAAATCTAGTACAGTGGATACTGGGGCAGTAAAAGGGTCAAATTTTATTTCTTAAAGCCCAGAAAGAAAATATTTTCCATTTGCTCTTGTAAACCCTTTTGGTGGAGTCTTTTTGCAAGGATAATAAAATAGCACTTATTGGACAAGAGAACCTGGGCTGTTTATTAATGGAATTGGAGAAACTATGTGGTTAGTCTGACGGTTGGGATATCCCCTGAGAGGTGCGAGAGAAGATCTGGAGTTGGGTCCAGCATCCAGGGAGGATAATGAAGAGGAGACCAAAGGAAGGAGAACCACACCTGGCGAGGCCAGAAAGGAGCAATGAGGAGGACTGAGCTCTTCAACCGAATTACTTTCTGTAAAAATTTTGGGATCAAAGGAATTGGGGAATTAGCATAAAGGAGAGTGAATGGTGACTAGAGCATCTCTCTGCGACTCCAACTGAAGGGAGAATCAGGGCAAAATACCTGCTGCACTGATTGTTGTACGGGGATGCAAAAAGATCACACAAGGGTGACCCCACCGACAGAATATTTTCTCTGCCATTGGCTGCTTGACAGACCACTTGTAAGGCGTCAGAATGGATCTGCTGAGTTTGCCCATTAGTATGCTGGATATCCCCAGAATGTGCACTGATACTAGATAAGTGGTTGGAGGAGATCACCCATTGCCACACTCTCATAGCCTCTCGGCAGAGGGGGTAAGATCAGGTTCTCCTTTGTTTGTTGATGTACAGGGCTACAGACATGTTGTTGGTTTAAATCAAAATCGTCCCTAGAGGAAAAGCATCTTGAAATGCCTGCAAAACTAAAAGGACTGCTCTCCTCTCCATGATGCTGACATAAGAACTGGTGTCTTGGGGGAACCACGTGCCTTGGACATTTCCTCCTAAGTAATACCCCCTCATCCCAACTGGGAGGTATCCGTAGTCACTGTGGCCAATGGGGGAGGGAAAAAAGAGAGTCATCATAGGTAAATATCATCTAACTGGATCCACCAGTGGATATGGTTTTTGCATATTTGCGTAAGCTTGACTGGAAACAATAGGGGTTGTCAAAGAATGAACCATTAAACAGCCAGAGTCCACTGAAGGATACACATAAAGTAGAATGCTAAAGGAACTAGAACTATTGCTCCTGCCATGGACCCTGGCTGGAGAAGCTGGACGAGATAGAATTTGGTGAACTTCAGATCTGAGTGTGTCTATCTGATGAACAGGCAAAGAAACAATCTGCATTGCTGCACTCACATATGCACAAATAAACTCCAGACTCTGTAATGGTGTCAGATATGATTTGGCACAACTGACTGTTATACCTAGTGAGTGGCAAATATGGAGTAAACAGTCTCTTGACTGTTGTAAGATATGCATGGTAGGTGTGGTGAAAAGCCAGTCATCTAGATATAGAAACAATTGGAATCCTTGTAGTCTCAAGTGAGCTGTCACCACTGCCATACATTTGGTAAACACCATGGAGGCTGTGGTGAGTCCAAAGGGCAGGGCTCTGAACTGGTAGTGACTGGCTCCCAGCCAAAACCACAAGTGTCTCCAGGAGCACCTGTCTAGTGTGATGTGATGGTATGCATCCTGAAGATCTATGGAGCATATCCAATCTTCCCTGTGCAGAAATGGTAAAATGGACTGAACCATGACAATTCAGAACTTTGATTTTTCACAAATTAATTTAGTTTGTTTAGATCCAGAATTGGTCTCTGGCCTCCTGTCTTTTTTGGCACTAAAAAGAAACCTGAGTAAGCTCCAAGTTCTGTTTGGTCTACTGGGACCTCTGGGATGACTCTTTTGTCTAGCAGCTTTTGAATTTCTTGTACTGCAGCCTTCCTCTGTCTGGGTTGAACGTTTCTTTCTTTTGGAGACTGGAGTCTAGGAAAATGGTATGAAGTATCCTCTGGACATTACTTTTAGCAACCAGTTATCTTTTGTTACAGCAGCCCAGGCATCTGGGTGCAAGGACAAACTTTCCCCAAATGTCTCCAGAGGTGAGAAGTTGGGCAGCACTTCAGGAGTGCCGCAGGGTCTTTCTGGAAAGGAATCTCAGAAACGCTGATTTTTGTGGGCCTCCTCTGCCTCGAGGATGGAGTCTTCCTATCTGCCTCCTCTGCCTCTGAAGGAGTTGTCTCCATGTGAATTCTGGAAAGGTCCCTGAGATACGTGGAACTACATTTTCTTGCCACCTCTCTGATTTCTTGAGAAAGTTCGTTGAGGGGTAGAAAACTTGATTCCTACAGCAGACAGGATCTTTCCTTCTTCTTCATTGCAGGTTGTTTCTTTTACAGAAGGGCCAAATAAGGATGTTCCACCAAAGGGATAATTGACAAAAGATGACTTGAAAGGTTCCACAAAGTTGCATAGCCACATCCTAGAATGTCTCTTTATGGCAATGCCTGAACTGGCTACTCATGAGACACCTTCTGCTGCATAACAGATCAATCTCATGGATGCATTGGAACTTGATAAAAATGTGGCCAGCTGAGATGACCTTTTGAAATCCTCTGCAGACATGGACTCAAAGACACTGTTGACAGTTCTTTGGTCAAATCTCTGTAGACTTGTAAAGTGTGCAAGGTAATTCAGAGGGCTCAGGGGAAAGGTTGCTGAAGCAAAAACATGCTTTCCAAATCTGTTCAGTGCTCTAGACTCTCTGTTAGGCAGGTGGACAGTGGAGCTCTAGTCTGCTAGCTACTTTCTGGTGGCTGCCACCACATCCATTGCATCAACAGGGACTTCTTTGCTTCAGTGGGTTTTATCTATTGGCGGGACTAAGAACTTGTCCAGGTGACTCAAGATTCGTTTAACGGAATCCTGCTCCTTCCATGCCTGGTGAGAAACCAGATTGATGAGCTCATCAGTCAGTGGGTTCACCCAAGACGTAAATGGGCCAGCACCAAAAGCTTCCAGAAATACTGACTCCTCTGGAGAAGGATTGTTAGAAAACTAAGCACCTTTTTGTTTAAGGATCTCTAATATGTCTCCAAAGGAAACGTCATGAGGTGGTGATCTAGGGAATCCTTCTTCGAAATCAGTATCTTCAGTGAGAGAGTCCAATGGGGAATCTATGTGCTTCTGCTTGCATGCTCTCTTCTGATGGACCTCCTTAGGGGGGATGTTCTGGGGAGGTATCAGAACAGAGGGGAAGTTCTTTTATGGGAACCAACTGGAAGCTAGGTGGACCTGGCTGTCACCATGGAATAAGTCTGATGGGCTCAGAGTGTTCTGAACTGAAGAGGGAATAAGATGAGAGACCAGATCTCCAGAATGAGAAAAGGTCATTTACAAAAACTTGAAGGCAGATGGACCCGGAGAAGCTGTGGCCACCTGCACCGGAGCTGAATGTTCCAATACAGGTAGATCACAATTCCGACATGATCAGTGCCTGGAGGAGGGAATCAGACCCAAGCTCTCTAATGCTGAGGTCCCAAAGGGCAGGGATGAATCTGATATCATCAGAGTAGATCCCAGCTCAACAGATCCAACCCCCAACACTTCGGCTTTAGGATCCATCCTGATTCAATGGCATAGGAACAGAACTGGTCAGGGATACTGTCACAGTTGAAGTAATTCTCTTCAGATCAGACACCGGGACTCTCTGGGCTGTTGGATTCTGGGGCTCTGTAACCGATGGATGAATCAGAGGAGGAAAAACTGGGTGAGTAGTGGCAGGAAGACTCATAAATCCAATAGTGGATGGAGCTGGGATAACCACCATCTGGTTCTAAGCGCTGAGGAATTTTCGTGTCATCCTATCCACATCTGCTTTGGAAAGACTTCTGGAGGACCTGATGGAGGAAGTAGTTGACCAAGGTCTGGAGTGCTTTTTTGGTGTCTGCATAAAAGGTGAATGGAGGCGAGGGAAGAAGTTCTATAAGGAACTCAGGAGAATGAGTCCTTGGGAGTGTAAGATGTGCTAGGCTTAGGATCCATAATTTTCGTGGTAGGACTGGCAGAGATAACAACATGATCCAATGGCTTCATATCTGAAAAGCTTTGGACCCACAATATGTCTTTTCGGATCCGACAATTTACAGACTTTTCAGGGTGGCTCCAAAGTAGTCTTGGGAGACTTTGGAGGTGAATGCCTCCTGTGCTCCAATGAAGCTTTTGAAGTCTTTTTGGGGGCTTGAGCCACTGAAGAGGAGGACGATGAGAGAGGAAGCAAATCCCTGAGAACAAGTTTACTTCACCTGTCAGCTATGGCTTGCATGTTAAAAGCTGCACAGATTGAGCAGCATGTATTTAAATGAGCTGGTCCCAATCAGTACATGCACTCCTTGTGGGCATCCGAGTTAGGGATTTTATGCCCACAAGAAGTGCATTTTCTGATGCCTGTTGGCTTGTCAGCCATGACAGTACAAACTACTGAAGAAGTAAAAAAAAAGAGTAGAAAAAGTAAGAACAGTTTTTTTTTTACTTTTTGATTTTTTTTAAAGGAGTATACCACCAATGGTAAAGAGAATTACCATGTTAAATAGGGTAGGAGTGATACAAGGCAGTGAAAGACAAAATACCAGCAATGGTACGCTGTAGATATTACTATATCAATCACTAGAAAACTGACGTGGAAAGTGTCTGAACAACTAAGAGGGAAGATTAATAATAAGAAAGGAAAAAAATTAAGTAAAAGAAATTAAGCTTTCTTACTCACAAAAGTAATAACTATAACTATAATGAACGCTGTGAGAGAAGGATCCCACGTTTGTACACAATGATCGCAAATGAGACCTCAGGTGCTGTGGCTAGATTAAGGCATTATCGGTAGAGGGAGGAGCTCAAGAGGTAGATCCAAAGTCTGAAGTATGTAGCCGAGTTGGATCTGAGGATCAGATCCGTAACCCATTCATTGAAGAAGAATGAAAAGGACAACATCAGATCAAAAGATAACAGAAAAACTAAGAAACTGGAAGCTTGGTGATGGATATGGACAGTTTTTAGTCCTTTAATTTTATATACTGGTCAGGCATATTTTTATCAACCAAAGGGTTATTTGTAAACAATAATAAAGAATTGAAGGACTTTATCTGGGAGGGGAAGAGGGCAAGAGTTATAAGCTGATCCTTCTAACAGAACAAATTGGTCTAGGATTAGCTAATTTGAAGGGATATTTTAGAGGTGCACATTTAAGGCTAATGTACAAAACACAAGCAGAAATTCATAATTCAAAATGGACAGAGATGATGAAGCAGGGGTGAAGTTAAAGAAATAAAGACAGAGTTGAATTTTGGATGCAGATCCTTATGGAGAAAAATAAAGAAGATAGCTGGGGTGCAGAAGTCCCAGGATAAAAAAGTGCTCAAATCTGGTAGACACACTGGTACCAGGAATGGAAAAAATGAGTGCAGGATCCTCAAGACATGGAAATATTCCTACAATGGGGCTAGGCCAGGCCCGGGGGGAGGATGGCCCCCATGTTGTAGAAGAAAGTAGCAGTCCACAAAAATTACAAAAACTGATAGGCCAAAAAAGAGCCATAAGACAACACAATGGACTACTGAGGTTAAGAAAGAAACTGTGTATTGTTACTACTATGTAAAAAGCCCAGAATTTCCACATAAAAGATATATGAAAAGATTAACACAGAAATTAGAGGACATAAAAATACTTCCAAAAGAAAAATTGTCAAAAGCTTCAAATAAAAATTTGTGTTCATTAATACAACAGATCCATGAAAAACACTATGCAGACCAAAAACCTTGTGCTGGAAAAAGAAGCAACTGAGGAATTGCGAAAATTTAAAGAACAAAATTTACAGGTGTGAAGGGTATAAAAATGAAATATGGACATGGGAAAGAAAGAGTGATCTGATATGATTCAATATTTTGCAAAGGAGAAAGCCAAATTAATCAACACAAAAAAGTCAGTGCCAAAGAAATTTGAAGAGAAATATAAGCAAAGGCATCCAGATATCAAAAATTTCACAATAAAAAAATCAGATCACAAACTAAGGAGAAACAAGAGGAGCAGGAGACATCTAAAGAAGAAATATGAACATGGGAAATAAAAAAGAGATTTAATATGGTGCAATATTTATGCAAAGGGGAAAGCAAAACTAATCAATGCAAAAAGAGCAGCACCAAAGATATTTGGAGAGAAATTCAGGCAAAGACGTCCGTATATGGAAAATTTTACAATACAAAAAATAAGAAAACAAAGAGGAAAAAAGAAAAGAGGATCAGTAATGGAGAAGTTAAAGAAATAAAAAGTGAGGTTATGGACTACCTGCAAAGTGAAGGATTTAGTGTAGGAAACTTTACAACAGGATAGGGCAATGGACACCCAAATTAAGGAGAAACCAGTGGAGCAGGAAACATCTAATCAGTTGACATATGAGGATACTTCGGAACCTCCCATAGGAAACCAGTACAAAGGTTCAGTTGGAGCTATACAGTAAGGGAAAGAACAGGAAACAGGCAACTCTGACACAGTCAATTCGGAGAGTGACAGGTCAATGAGTTCCCATACGAAAGAGCAACAGATAACACAGGGTGAAACTGAAGAGAATGTGACACAGGAAGAAGCTCTGGAACTTTCTACAGAATACCCGCAGGAAATGGGGAACAAAGAATGTGCCCTCAGTTTTGAAGAAAATTACCTAAGAGAAGAGTTGCTTGATTTAATAGAGAAGGATAGATATATTAATATCAGTGAAAGAAACAGACTGCACACAGTCAATAAAACCAAAAAAGAAGTTTGATAAAACAAATGAAGAAAGTAATTAGGACTGCCCATAGAGATTCATGTGATAGAACAGAAGTAAATAGGATACATTATTGTGCAGCCAAATTAATAACAGATAAAATCCTACCACAAGAACACAGGGTAGTAAGTGAAAGGACAAGCAGAAACTGAATGCCATCATGGAAGTATTGAACAAAGAAAGCTATAAAGCAATTAAGACAAGAGGAGACACTGTTAGAAGAGTACAGAAGAGAGAACAGATCAACAAAAATACTCAGAAAGACAGATGTGATAAAAGCAATGTGCATTATTATAACACATCAGGATTTATCATGCTATCGCAAATAATAAACTAAAAATATCAGCACAGGCAGAAAAACTTAGAAGAAACACACGTAAATATAAAGGAAAAGTACAAAATAAACAATTTATTGATGATCCAAAAAGTTTTACAGAGAAATGGGAAACGTAAAAGGAATTGAAAGACCGCCAAAAAAAGAAGAAATTGATGTATTTTGGAGAAATATTTATGAAGATCCTGTGGAACACAATGATGTTAAATGGAGAGAAGAATTAAAAGAAGGAATACGAAGTTCAAATGTACAGAATATTAAATGGAATGAAGTAATGGCCAGAGAGACTGAAGCAAAGTTAAGAAAAGCCTCCAAATGGAAAACTTCAGACCCAGATGCAATACCTAACTTCTGGTTAAAAGTATTCACATCTTTGCATGAAGATTTAGCCATGAGTAAGAACTATTTATATGTGCACCCAGAACAGACACCACCCTGGCTAACAACAGCAAAAACAATGCTCCTGCTTAAGAGTGAACCTGCAAGCTACCCTAAAAACTACAGATCAATAACTTGCCTTCTGATGACATATAAACTATACACTGGAATTGATGGTCAGAGTTTATAGTCATTTAGAGGAAAACTTAACTATAGTGAGTAAATGGCTGTAATTAAGGACATGATTTTTTTAGGTGGAACACAGTATTTGAGTTAATTAGACATAGTAAGGCCTTATTACGTTTAATAATTTTGGCTGCCAAAAAAGCAATTGCTAGAAAATGGAAATCAAAGTCTAAACCATCTGTATTTGAACTACTGGATGTTATAAAAGAGAGAAAAAAAATGGAAGAGTGATCTTTAGAAAAGGGAAGGTGCAAATTACATAAAAATAAATGGAAACTGTGGAAACAATACATACACAATAATGTTCAGCAGGAGTGAGGTTTAAGGATAGGCAGGAATTCAGCAATTTATGTAATGCTGAATTGATGACAATTACATAGAAAAGATATCTGATGTATAATGTATGTAAAAGGCAAAACAATGTTAATAAGATTTGTTTTCTTTTTTGTTTGGGTATGTTCTCCTATCTCTTAAGTGCTAATTTAATAAAGGTGTTTAAAAAATCTCTTTTTGATGAATATCTTCAGAAATGGAGGAGGGGACATGCCTCTAATAACAATGGTTCCTAAAGGAGATTTGGCTGCAACAGTCGCGGTCAAAAGGGGGAGAAGCCCTTTTCCTGGGATGGAGAAACCTTCAGATCAGTGGAGGAGCCAGGCTCCCATGCTCCCATGCTCTTCTTTTTCCCAAATCCTTATCGGTGAACCTGGAAGTGAAAGACCTTCGATTAACAGACTATTGCAGGATCTACAAGAGCTCTGGGTATGAACCCTTGACAAATCAATATCAAAGTGCTCAGGACCCAAACAAATAACACAAGAGTTATATGGGTCCTGGGATGGAAATTTGTGTCTGTTTTTAACACACCTTTTAAAACTTTTAATCATAACAGTACCAATAATACACAAAAGTAATATTCAGCAACATATTACAAGGATTATAACCAACTAGATAGAAACTACAGAGATTAATAATAATAACTTCATTTTTTACAGGCTGAGGAAAAAGACAACGCTAGACAGCCCCCTAAGCATTGAGAGGCTTTGAGGCAAAGATTATACTAAGACAGAATATACGTGAAAAAAAATGGTTCTACAAAAAGGCCAAGGGTTGTAGTTAACTAGAGCAACAAGCTATATGGAATTTTAAAAGACAAAGCTAACTTAAACTATGATAAAGAGAGAACTTAGCCGTGAGACACTTGAATCGTTCTACTCCTAATGGAGGCAAATAAGATCTGAAGCGAAGGTAGGATGCACAGCATTATGGAAGGATAAAGCTTAGGAGCTTGAGGCATACACCACTGGCAAGTGGCATGATAGGATCTGACAGGCAGCACAAGTCCCATCAGTCAATCAGATGGATGAATGAAATAGGATACTACTATTATTACTGTTTATTTTCTTTTCTGTTACTCTGTGTAATCTCATGTTACAGATTAAAATGTGATGGTTTATAAAAATAAACAAAAAAAATAAAAAATATGATGAATTAATAAAAATAATAACACAACTATTTGGTAAGTTGTTAGTTTGAGCATGTAGGTACAGTGCTAAGATCCTGGAACTCACTTCTTAAGAGTTGGTGTATGGAGAATATGCCTCCTGCCACCTTCATATTAATGACATGATGACAGGTATGAGTTCAAACTTTCTGTGGGAGATCTGGTAGCAAGTGAAGTAGATGACACCATCAAGATAGATTTTTTGTACTTGATTTTAGTGCACTGTCCATCACTTGCCATCTTCTGGTGTCCCTTCTTCATATCCACAGCCTCACAAGCAGGAAAAAGGGATGCCCAAAATTACACCATTATGACAGTAGGAGAGGATTTTTGTTTTCAACTAACCTCAAATTCACTCACTGTAAAGAGTATTCAACAGCATCTGTGCAGTTCATGTCATGCTCAGATGATTTTTCTGCTTTTTCTCTGTACTTTATAGGTGCCTGAGCCTCCAATTTGGCCGTTGCTATACAAAAAAAAAAAAACTAGCCATCCCCCTGAGGGAGCATTTAATACACTCATTCTCACCTCTCTAGCCAACTTCTCCAGTATCTAGGCCTGGTATTCAGACTTCTTGCTCTTGAGTCACAGTCAATGCTAGTTTTCTACCACATGAAGTTAATGATGGCAGACATAAGTAAAGAAGGCTTTGGTAAGTGCCTGTCCTTCAGCACTCAACTTCTCCCTCTGCTTTGACATATAATGAAGGTCAAACAAAGGACCCTTCAACTGGTTCTTGTGCCAGCCTTCAATTTATTGAGGCCATCTTCCACATACAGAAACTGGCCTCAAACCTCTTCCACATATGAAATGGTCAGGCTAAATCTCCATCATTCCAGTCACTTGTGAACTTGTACTTGATGATCCAATGACTAAAAGCTCACTTGTACACAAGTGTACAATTTGTGCCATAGGTTCACAGGTGATTACTAGGCCAACAGTCCTGGAGACCTTTTTAAGCCTAGCCACACTTTCTCAAATGTATTTAACATGATTTAGTATCCCAGGGCAATTCTAAGGGTTAGATACAGGATTTCCAGAATGGATGGTCAAACATTTGCAGGCTGCATCTGTCCATAACAGGCAGAGACACCAGACCAGGGCTTAATTTCTGAGTCTCCATCCAATGGTTCAAGTTATGCTTGAATTTGGTTTGGGAAGAACTTTGTTTCAAATGGATGTTCCCATCCTCTCTTCCATAGGAGAGATAGTCTCTGAGATACACATACATGTCCCTCCATGTCCGACTTATGATACAGATAAGGTTTAAGTCCCTAAATGTGGTATTTCTGATACTATTTGTTTTGCAGATGTGCAACAAAGGATACATAGATCGACTTGCAGCAGTCTATAGGAGCCCAAGGATAAGAATAAGGATAGGTCTTTTGAGACATAGGACATGTTGTTTATGTCATGTATTATTTTTCTTTAATGGTATCTGTGTCTTTGAGGAATTCAATGACTAGGTCTAGTTTGCAGTCATCTGCAAACTTTGTCAGCCAGAGGCCCCTGACATTGGTCTTAACTACAGAGAAGTAGATGTCAGAAAGAGGCTCCAACACCAAGCCATGAGGGATTCCAATACTGACTGGCATCTTTGTGGAGGGAGACTCCCCTGTCCTAATTTCTTGGGTCCTCTCTCTGAGCTAGCTTGCTACCCATTGAGTGACATACGGGTTTATGCCTATTTCAGTGAGTTTATCTACAATCCTTGAGAGTTATGTCAAATGGTTTGGCCAGGTTGAGGAAGGCAGTGTGCACCATTTTATCCTCATCATTGGCTTTAGTGACTTTTCAGAAAAGTCCACCAGGCTGAGTAGGCATGACCTGCCCTGGACAAAATCAAACTGGGTTGGATCCAATGTCTGTAGTTTTCTGTGTCATTGTTTATCAGTTACATAATGACACTTTCTATGGCTTATCATATAAGACAAGTAAAACATATGGGTCTGTAACTGCCCGGGTCTGTAGATGCTTCTGCCCTTGTGCAGAGGGATAACAACTGCAGTTCTCCAGTCACTTGGCATGAAGCCTGTCTAGAGATTACAGCTGGATAGACATTCTAGTGGTCCTAACAGGCCATGTTTCATGCTATTTAGATGACATCTTGATACATTACATGGGCCATAGCTGCTAAGTTCCTGGCCTTAGACTATGCACTGAAGATCTGCTCCCTAGTGATAGTTGGGGGGAGTTATGGTTGAGGGTACTTCCTGAATGGTGACTGGGGGGGAGAGGGAGGTAAAGCTGGAGCTAAATTTGTCAGCCAGTACATTTTCTATGACCTCTGGCTTAGTACAGGTGGCTCTAATCACAATTAGTTTGGCACATTATTGTCTGTTGCCTTTAAGACTGTAGAAATAGCTGAAGAAAACCTTGTGATCGTCCTTCACCTGGGAATCTATTTTTATCTCAGATATGGCTCTTGTAGACTTGACTAGTCCCCTGAATTGCTTGTTTTGATTGATGAGGGAGTATTACCTTGCTGGCCGTAGTCTTACGACTTTTGGCCATGATATTCTTTCTTCTGTTATACAACATACTGATGTTGGGATTCCACCAGGGTGCCTTGTTTTTTTGAAAGCTGTCCTATGCTTACTTCAGAAAGGTACAGCTACCTCTAGATAGCTATTTACAAGCTTGTATAGGATTTCTGTAAATAGTTCTGCATAGACAGCAGTGTTCTCAGGGATTGGGGAGCTCGGAATTTTGCTAGGGTGTCACTCAGTAGTAAAACGCTAGTCTTAAAATAACTGCTAAAAGTTCCTAGATTAGTTAGGGTCACAGATTTAATTTTTAATTCAACAGGGGCAGCTTTATGATCAGACCTGATTTGTGAGAACATTATACTGGGGGGGGGGGAGGGGGGTGCAACTTCCCTCATGTTTGTGAGAACCAGGCCAAGGATGATAGTGCCCCTCATACGTGTACAGACCAGATGGTCCAGGATGCTTGTGTTGAGAGAAAGTCCAGGAATCTCTGGGCCTGTAAGTTTGAGGTCATGTATGATTCCCAGTTTATACTTAGGTACTTCCAGCCTTGAGGAGTGTTTGTGCTTGATGCAAGCTGATACTCCACTTTGTTCCTTCCTGTGCAGTAGATGCTCTAAATGTGTGGAAGGCATAACACCTCTGCACTGCCAAGGTGCTCTCAGTGGCTTTAAACCATGCATCTGTAACTGCACAGACTTCTAAATTTTTCAGGGTGAAGGGAGCTTGGAAGAACCTGAATTTCTTGATTAGACTCCCGGCATTGCACACTAACAACTTTAGACTTCCTTGGGTAGGTTTGGCTATGTTGAAAAGTTTATCAGGTTAGAAATGCCTAAAAAAAGTACTACGGGGGTGCCCAAGGGTTTAGACAATATTCAAAAGCCTGGAGGGGACAGGTGCAAATCATTCCTGACGAAGTAGTGTGGCCTGTCAACTATATCCTCCCAAACAGACAAATACTGTACACCCTTTAAATGTCACCAGGAACTAAGCCAATTATTAAAGTCAATTATCTTTTATTCATAGTGGGGCATCATCCTTAGAGAAGGTAGAATGCTGCTCAATGTCAGGATCATATTGGACTGGGACACACAGTCCAAGAGCTCCATCATGGCTCTCTTTATACAGCCCAAAGTGATACATCTCCGATCGTTTACAACCACATGGACTATGACTGAGACGTCATAGTACCAGTGGTTCAATGACCTAAGTGCTTGCATGATCTGGTGGATCCTGGCACCTGATAAGCAAATGACTGTGGCTCTCTCTTTACTCAATCTGGGGAGTGTGGCATCTGTATGTCTCATAATGGAGTCTTATAGTCCTATAAGTCTCCTGTGACCAGAACATTGGGTTGTGACATAGTATGCCACTTGGGCTTACAGGTTGAGACACATTGTGATGTGGCTGTACATGTCATTGTGGGTGTTTTTTGTAGAATGCCTGTGAGGTTGCTTGATTACAATTAAGAGCCTCAGCATATCGGGATCTATGTGTCTTATCCATACTATGTGCGGTGGGTGCAGTGTGTGCATTTTTGACAACCTGTATGATATTTTTAGTGTTAGTAACAGCCTTGCCTCTACAACCATTGTGTATCTACATCTCTCACATACCATATCAGTTTTCTTTAGAATTAGGTGGTAGCCAGTATTCATTTTTTAAACACCTTTACTGAATTATCACTTGTGACATAGGCAAATTTACATTTATATAAAAGCACTCAAACCTTATTAACAAGTTACTTCACATACATTTCTATATATCATATAACCTATGCAACGCTACATAAATTATTCAATTCCTGCCCTTTTTTTAAACAAGAAACATCTTCAGTCATGACATAAGCAATCATACATTTATACAAATGAAAACAATCCACACCAACATAATCCTAGTTGCAAGTATTTTGCATCACAAACCATACTGACCCAGCTGCAAACATTATACATCACTTATAATCTACCCAATCACTTTCAAACATTACATAGCTCGTAAAAATCTACTGCCAATCATTAGCGGACCGGAGTTCTGCTGTGGTGACTCCTAACCTGGAAAAGCCGAAAGACACAACATAGCTCATTTAAGTCCTGCCTTCTTTTAAACCTCATTCCTTCCCTATATGTATTGTTCCCACAATCCCCCTTTTTCCCTATGTAGTTTGCTCCTACCCTTTTCTAAAGATCTGAATTCCAGTTGTTTTGTCTCTGTTACTACATTCACTACCTCTAGTATAGTTGGTTTAGATTTTGATTTCCATTTTCTACTGTTTTTTTTTTGGCAGCTACCATAATGAGACACAGCAAGGCCTTACCATGCCTAGGCAGTTCTGATTCTGTATTGTAGCTCACAAAATTATCTTCCTCGTCACACCAATATGCCCACCCAGGATCTCCGACAGTGCATCATGCAGGGAAACCTTAAAGTCCACCAACTCATCGTACTCCCAGAAAATATGTTCCCAATTATCTTTTTCTTCCCCTCCAACATTTGCTGGCTACCTGAGGAAAAATTCTCTGAAGTGTATTAGGGGTATAAGAATATCTATGTAAATATTTTCCAGCAAAAATCCTAAATCTTCTATACTCTGTTGTATATTTGGAAGACATACATATATCCTTCCATTTTTGTTGGCCATTGCTTATCCAATCTCTCTTCCCAATCCCTTCTAACCTCCTCTGATTGATTATTATAGTTATCGTGCACATATATCAATATGGTCTACTAATTATTCCTATTTTATTGGCAGTTTCTATTCTATATTCTTCTAAAAACTCAGTGCTGGTCTTTCATTTAGGACCCCCCCATTTCTTTCTTTGTCTATACTGTGGTAATCAACCTCTAACCTGCAGTCCAAATAAATTCTTAGTGTCTTCCCATTCTATCATCTTCCCCCCACTAGTTACTTGCTCTCAATAACTTGGTTCCTTTGCCAGTTTTCGCCAATAATTTCCAGCCCCCTCTAGCCTATTGTCTATATCCTTAATTGCAGTCATCCATATTGGCAGAATCTCCTTTCTCCACTCCCACATTGGTTTAGTTCTTAGCATACTTTCTGCTACTTTATAAATATAATAATCTGTATGATTATTGTTATTCTCCTTAAGGCCTTCATCCAAAACCCAGTCTCTCCTTGTTTCTTGAGCTCCCCCCCCCCAATTCATCATCATCCCTTTCCACTTTGAATTACAGTTTTCTGCTTGTGCTATGCATTGGAGCCTCAACTGTGTAGCTCTGAAATACCCCTTCAAATCGGGTAATCCCAATCTGCCCTGTTCTACTGGAAGAATCAGCTTATCCCACTTGATTCTTGCTATCTTCCCCTCCAGATAAAGTCCTTCAGCTCTTTAATTGCTATCTACAACTTCTCCTCTAGTTGATAAAAATATGTCTGACCTGTGTACAAGACTAATAGGACTAAAAACATTTTAACTGATTGTATCTTACTATCCACATCCACATAAAGCTTCCATTTTCTCAGTGTTTGTATCATCTATTTAGTCTCTTCCCACATATCTTTAGCTGCCACACCAGAATAATTTTTAATACATACTCCTAAATACTTCATTTTATCATATCCCCATAAAAATGGATATTGCTGAACCAATTTTATGTGGATACATAATTTACTCTAATGCCTTTGTTATAGCTTCATTAATTCTGCATCCTAAAAAGATCTGAAACTGCTTCAAAAAGTTTCACAATACTGTTATGTCTCTTTCAGGTTTTGTCAGGTATAAAATATCAGCAAATCCTCGATATTTATAAACCTAACACAAAACATTGGAAAACTACAATACAAATGCTCTGTAGCCCAAGCCTGGAATAAACTTCCCTCAGACATGAGCTCCATCCCCCTCCCCAAACATTTCAAAAAGGAACTTAGACTACTCTTATTTAATACAAAGTCCTGCCCCTGTCATGACCCTACCTAATCCTCTTCACTGTTGCATTACCAATATCCTTTGAACAGGCATCTCACTCCACCATTTCTTATTTTTCTTTCTTAACACATAGTTTAATAAATTTTAGACCCACAAGCTTGACTACTACAACACTTGCAAATATACATACATTCAGCTCTACTTTAAGTATCTTCTCTGTATTAGACTTATGTCTTTGTATTATAATCCCTTTTTGCTGTATGCACTATAAGACCTAGATTTTTGCTGTACTTAAAATTATTTTTGTTATGCTCATGTTACTGTATTTGTCTGTACAACTATGGAGTTTTTCTCCTCAGGTCTCCACTGAAAATGGGCTTCTGGCTCAATTGAACCAACCCGGTTAAAAAATGTCAAATAAATAAATAAATATCATCTGCAAATAGAACCAGCTTTTCTTGACTACTGTACCAATTGTATCCTTGAATTTCTGAGTTCCTTGTTTTCTTTGCCAATGGTTCTACATACAATGCAAATAACAAAGGGGAAAGATGACTCCTCTGCCTGGTTCCTCTGCTCAAGCAGAGATTGTCAGAGAGAACCTCACCTACTTGAATTTTCTCTGACAAATCCCTCATACATCCTCCTAATCAGCCTTATAATTTTTTCAGGAAATGCAAATGCTTCCACTGCTCTGCTCATAAAGTCCCAGCTTACTCTGTCAAATACTTTTTCTGCATCAAGACCCACCAACAACAATGGTATTTTGTTACATTCTACTTACCTCTGGATCAACCATGTTCTGTCAATGTTGTCAAATGTTTGTCTCCCCTCCACAAAACCACAGTGATCCATATCTATCAGTTTTGGCAATACTTTTGCCATTCTTTTAGTCATGAACTCTTTCTAGTTATGGATTAGTACTGAAATGGGCCTGTATAAACCTGGATCAGATGCATCTTTACCCTCTTTAGGTATTACAGCTGCCACTGCTTTCTTCCAGGATGTTGATACTTCTCCTCTTAAAATACTGTTAAACAAAACCTTCAAGATCTTTATCAGTTTTTCCCTCCTAGCTTCCAAACTGTCACAGGAATACAGTCTATTCCTGGGGACTTTCCTGTAGATTGGTTATACATCACAATTTTTAACTAATCTCCTCCTATCCTAACCATTAGTAATTGAGCTTTAGCTACCTCTAACTGTGGCATACTTAATTCTTCCATAAACATTTCCATTTGTATCTTTTCTTGATTTCCATATTTATCTGCTTTATACAGACGTTCAAAGAATTTCTGAAATATTTCTAATACCTCTACAGGATTTCTTGTTACCTGCCATGTTACAGGTTCCCTAAGCTTGGTGACAGCCCTTTCTACTTTCTGTTGCCTGAGTCGTTGTGCTAAAAGGTTTTGTGCTCTAGCATTATTATCAAAAAACAGTCACTTAACAGCAATCTTTCTAAACTCATGTATATTATCGAGGTAATGCCTTATTTTCAGCTTAGCATTCTGCAGTTGATCCTCTTCTTGTTCTGTGAGATTCTCCCTATTCTGCAATACTTTAATATTTGTCAGTCCTTCTAAATAATTCTTGTTACTTCTTAACCACAGCTGCCCTTCTTTTATTTCCACCCTATTTTTAAACTCCACCTTAATTTTATCCGACTCCCTAGCTCCTGAATAATCTCCACTACACATTCCTTATATGCCTCTCTTTTCAACAGACAGGTGGATAAGCACCAGTGTCTCATTTTTATTTCATTACTCTGTAATTTTATTTTAGTTAATACTGGGACATGATCGGAAATAGTTATTGGGTGAGTATCAAGACCTTCAATTAAATGCAACTGTTCCTGTGAAATGTAAATTGTGTCTAGCCTAACCAAGTTATTATACCTTGTGTAATAATTTATAAATTCACTCTGAACTCCTATTACTGAATTCACATCTTCCATGCCAAATATTTTCATAAATTTCTTCACAAATCTACCCTCCTTTGTAATACTTTCCTTTCTGGGCCCCAGAGACACATCTTCACTGCTGCAAATCAAATTCCAGTCCCCAACTATAAGTAATATTCCTTGCTGAAAACTGATTATTTCTCCCAGAACATATGTATGTATATATATATGTATATGCCTCCAAAATATGCAACAAAGTCTAGAAGATATGGAATTTTTCTTAGAAGTGTTTGAATAGGTATTTTTATACCCTAAGCAGACAACAAATATTTTTTCCTCAGGTAGATTGTAAATGTTGGTGTGATGGAGAAGAAAGAGGTAATTGGGAACATAGCTTCTGGGAGTGTAGTGAATTGGCAAACTTTAAAAATTCCCCGCAGATACTCTGTCAATGGGTGAGCAAACTGGTATAACTAGGGAAATTATTTTTTGAGTTGTGATACAGAATTAGAATTGCCTAGCCATAGTAAAGCCTTGCTGAATTTAATTCTGGTGGCTGCTAAAAAATGCAATTACTAGAAAAAGACTAAACCAACTGCAGAAATAGTGAATAGAGTAACAGAAGTAAAAGAAATGGAAGTGGGATATTAAGAAAAGGGAAGAAGTAAATTACATAGAAAAAAAGGAATAATACATGCAGAATAATGTTTTGGAGGAGGAATGAGGTTTAAGAGGAGTTGTGTGACATTCGATTGACAGTGACTGTATAGAAGATTTTATATATATATATATATATATATATATATATATATATATATATATATATATACATATACAGATTCACTTCAGAAGCTCAAAATACCAAAATCTCGAATTTCAGTATCTCGAACCCAAGAAGTGGAATCCACAAAACAACGAAAACTAAAAACCATGAAATTCAAAACCTCAAAAAACTGAAGTTTTGAATTTCATGGTTTTACTACACACACACACACACACACACATATATATATATATATATATATATATATATATATATATATATATATACATGATTTTGTCTTGTTTAAAAAACAAGAACAAAAATTGTTTTACTTGTTATTTTTTCATGTCCTTCTAGTGTCCTTCCAAACATTAATGCCATTAAGTGTGGTATACACTTTTCAGTCACTCAAATTTAGCAAAGTCAATAAAAGTCAAACCTTTCCACTTTTACTTGTAAAGCCATTATTTCAAAAAAAGTTACTGATGCTTTATATCTCAATTGTATTCACTAATTTCAGTTTTGCGGGTCTTCTTCCTGTTCATCCTCATTTCCCAACCCCATACTCCAGTTCAACTTCAAGACACTCACATTTCTTCTAGTCAGCTCTTGTGAATATATTTCTTCTAGTCAGCTTTTGTGTTTTTTTCTGTGCCTTAAACATTTTCCTTTGGAACACTGGGAAAAGTTTCACTGGCAAAGTCTCTCTACAAGCATAAGAAGAATGAGAAGCAAAGTCCCCTTCTGTTTGCTGACTCACTGCATAAAAAAGACTAACTTTGATTTTCCAGGAAAAAAATATTCTGAAGACAGCTGGATTCAACAGCTTGAACCTCAAACCTGCCTCTCGACATTCCCTGACTGTGGGATACATTTGCTTCTCTCCTGCATGGTGTGCAGTGAATAATCATTTTCCAGACTCTGTTGTCTCCAATTTTTAATACTTTGCCCTTCTGTGATAGTTTTGTCCTGATCAACTCTTTTTGCTGATATGACTTAATGTTTACTAATACAGGTCTTGGCTGCTTTCTTGTGGCCAGGTTTGGTTCATTCACACTATGTTCCCTTTCAATTAACAAATTCTGCTCTGGAATACCAGACCAGGTGCTTATTTTGTGCCTTTGTAAAATTAATACAGTTTGTGACTTCCAGTCTCAGGTTTTCCTCATATGCTCTAACCTCTAACACTATCAATTTTTGAAACAACTCTTCTTGAGCAGTCTTGCACTCAGACAGTCATTTTATTTTTCATTTTGACCTTTGATTTATACAGTTTTATCAGTTCATCTGAATAGCTGTTTAAAGCTTCTTCAACTTCACAGCCTTTTGTTTATATGCTCCTTAAATGTTTTATTTTAATCAGCTCTGAGCACATTTGATTTATTTTTTTCTCTAGATTACTGGAAGCCATGTCTTGCACCAAAGCTGGAGCTTGAACTGCCTTTTCCTGAACAGCTGTCAGATTCTCCCCAGTCATTGTTTTCTCTTCACTTTTTCTAGTTAATTTTCTTTCAAACTCTCTAAGTTTCTTCTTTGCTGGCATCCAAGCACTGTACTTTCTAGCTGGATTTACTAAATCTGGTAGTTACTGCCCCTTATCTTTCCGTTTCTTTTTTTCACACTGGGAGAGCTGACATTAAGCTATTGATCAGTATTTAGCCATCCTGGAAGTCCCCTTGATAGGTATTATTACCCCCCTCTCCCCCCTAAAGGAGAGATAACTATCCCAGCAGAGTGTAGCCTCCCAGACATCTCAAATGCGCAGGTGAAAGCTGCTCTCTCTAAAGCTAAAAACACAGCATCAATGGGACCGGATGGTGTCCCTGGCTGTGTGCTACACGAGCTAAATGAGGAATTAAACCCGCACATAAGGCAGCTGTTTAATCTCAGCCTTACCACAGGATACGTGCCCAAGGAGTGGCGTACGGCAACTGTGGTCCCACTCCACAAAGGCGGTGCCTCTACGGACCCTGGTAATTACCGTCCCATAAGCTTAACAAGTCTAGTCTGCAAAACTATGGAGAGGATCATAATGGAGCTCATAAACAAAGATATAGGGGACTTGCAGACATTGGACCCGACCCAGTTTGGCTTCGTCAAGGGCAGATCATGCCTTTTGAACTTGGTCGACTTCTTCGAAACAGTCACCAAGGCCATTGATGAGGGAAAGGCAGTCCATACAGCCTACCTTGACCTTGCAAAGGCCTTCGACACAATACCCCACTCGGGTATTGTAGAAAAACTTACCAGCTTAAATGTAAACCCATATGTCACAAGATGGGTTGCAAACTGGCTTAAGGACAGAACCCACAGGGTTAGAGTTGCTGGGGCTATGTCAGACTCCAAGCCGGTCACAAGCGGTGTCCCACAGGGCTCGGTCCTTGGCCCCCTATTGTTCGGCATCTACTTCTCAGAAGAACAGGCCAACATGCTAGGACTTTAGCTGACAAAGTTTGCAGACGACTGCAAACTGGGCGCCATAGTGGAAAGTGCATCGGACACGGATATCCTTCAGAAGGGACTCACGGAAACAGATAGCTGGTGCCAAAGCCATGGCCTGAAGTTAAATGCCAAAAA